>NW_019384332.1:1162247-1169477 GCF_000671375.1 Centruroides sculpturatus | reverse complement strand
ATATACAGTAGAGCGTCGATTTTCCGAAAGTCAATCATCCGAAAGAATTCCAGTCGGCAAATTTAAATTTTCGCCAGTGCTGTGGCACTTCAATCTTTGGCTATGTCTTGGGCTACTCAAATATTTTACGTTTTTGATACTAAATTAACATCTGAAGTATAATTTTTTATTATTTTTATATTTTTTAATATATTTATTTTGTTTGTACAAAATAAAAAAATAATTTTTAACGATACAATAGTCTTTGTTAGGCTTAACATCGACGAAAATTCAACACGAAGCGACACGCAACGGAGAAAAATTTCAACATGGGATAGGTTAATATATTTTTTTGTACATGATCAATTATCCGAAATATCGATTTTTCCGAACAACCCAGTCCCCAATTGATTCGGATAAACGACGCTCTACTGTAATATTATTTTATGCATACTTGCTATATTTAAATGAAAATAACAATTTATAATTTAACATATTATAATAAAACTAAAATGAACTGTTAAATGATTTTACATTATTCATGAACATATTTAATTGAAAATATTTTCAATATTTTATACGCCTTTATGAATCACAAATGCCATTTTTAATTGCTTTCTCGGCTGTTATAAATAACAGAGGAGAAATATGGTAATAGGTCAAAAAAATAACTCCACTGAAAATTTTTTTCGATTAAAGGAACTTTGAAACGTTAAAAAATGAAAAGAAAATTTTGGGAGTTGTTCCATATATACCAGTATGGATGTTAGTCTGTGTGGATATGTGAGGCACAATGTTGTTTACCCAATTTAAAGCTTAATAATTTCTGTACCTTTTGTCGAAAATTTTTGAAATTTTGCAGGGAGCATTGCTGTATTAGGGGCATTGATGATATTCAAGTTTGTTAGATGAAGATCCAGGTGGTGGGAAGATAGAGAGGGGAAAGTAGAGTCAAACTTAATGAAGATTTTATTCGTTATTAGCATTTACATTTTTTTAATTACAATCACCACTATCGCCATCTCGTATTAAAATTATTAATTATAAATAAATTTAATTTAGAAAATTATGGAAAAAGAGATTGGCCGAAATGGGACTCTAACCCTTAATTTCTGCATATCTTTTAGACGCCTTGCCAGTTACAGCAGTATGACCGTCTGAATCTTCATTCCGTATCAATTAAATAAATAACTAATTTCGATATAACCATATTGGCCAATCACGGCACTGACTAAAAACGACTTATAGCCTACAGCCCTCCATGGTTCTCAGCAAACTTAAGCTATAACCTCGGCATGATTTGTATATTTAATAAATACAAGTAAATTATTATTAGTCTTAAAAGCCCAATAAAGAAACTTGAATGTTCGTTTGATATTTCAAGACTAACCTATTTTAAATCTTTCGAATAACTCAGAAAGTTATATAGCTTTATTGTACTTATGCAGTCAACTAATTTACTAATTCAGTATGATTAACATCTCATCTGTTGATTGAACAAATGATTAGTTTAGATATTTTCTGATGTCATTTACAAACGAAATTAATCATTTAAATATATTTAGTGAAAATTCTAAAGAAATCAACAATACTAAATATAAACAATCCATTAATATAGGTTTTAATTTGTTCAACTCCGCAAATAATACTCGATTGAGTAATTAGATGATCGATACACCAGAATATTATGGTGTTTATCAATCAAAACGTCGATCCATGGACTGATACTACTCATCGAGCTATCGACTGCCGGTTCCAGACGGTTTTCAAAAGTACTATTATATGTTATACAATAAAAGTATATAAATATATTTATTTTTTTATTTATATATATGTAGTACCATTACAGTTAGATACACATTTTAATACAAAACAACCTGGAACAATAATAAAGCAACACAGCAATACAGAGGCTTCCAGAGGAAAGCAAAAGGAGCAAATTACTCAAGGAAGTAGGGATCTCTATACAATATTTTTTCGTTTGTTTTTTTATTTCAGTATAATAATTTGATTTGCTACAAAACTCTTAATATGTACTTTGCTCTCTGCTCACATTCCCTTCTGGGCGGTCCTGCTGCAATATGGCAAAACTATGATTTTGATTTGGGGAAAATATCTTCTTTTCCTCACATAATATGGTTTTAGAAGTACTGGTGTAAATGTAGGCTCGATTTTATGTAATTGAATAGAATTAGGCTAAGTTTTCTCTGTATTAATTGCTATTTGATTTTTTATTTTTATTATTTTCTCTAATTTATTACAAAATGACTTTTGCTTACTTTTATGTGGATTTTTAGTGATAGATTATACCATTAACTTGCTTGAAACTTAATTTTAAATAACTAATATTATGTCGCTGTCCGTAAACTTTGTATTAATAACTCATATTAAGCCAAAATAAAAAAAAATTACTTTATTCTAGATCAATAAAAAATATTAAAATTGAAATTTATACAAAAACTAAATTTCACTATACATAAAAATATACTTTTCGAAAAGATAATTACTTTATATCAGTATGTTTAATATAACATTCAATTAAACTAGACACAGCATGGATCAGAACTTCGCACTCCATCTCCTCATCCATGTTGATTCTGTTGCAGATCTGAAGTCAATTGAGGATCACTTTGACTAACAATTATTTTAATGGTTTTATTTTTTTTTTTATGAGTTTTCAGGATTTTTATTTAATGTTAAATTGTGTTTTGAGCATGACTCAGGTTTTATAGAGCTGATCTGTTTTTTCCCATTTTGAATTGATCAACCTGTAATACAATTTGCCATAATAAACGAAAAATGGAATACGATATTACAGTTTGAACTATCATAATGAATTATGATTGTAAACTGGATTCATATTTGGATCGTCAAAGTCCACAAAGTAAGATTTCTAATTTAGCGCAGTAGGCCGGAGCCCAGAGCCTTAGATCTTGAGGGACGGCAAAGTTAGCAGGCATAGTTAGTGTAGAGATTTCACAAAAAGTATAGAATTTCAAATATTCCAATATTTATAATTAATTAATTCATAAGGAATAAACAAAAAATATGAATCTTTATAAATGCAAATAATCAAGCTTTCAGTATAATCAATATTCGAGATTAATGTGTTGCATTTTTATACAGCATTTTCTTTAATGCTATGCTATTTAAAAAAACTTTCAAAAAATAAGATTATAGAATAAACTAAAATTGCTTAAATGTTTATAATAAACTTTACCTTTTCTCCTAGTGCCACTTTATATTTCTTCAATTAGATGTATTAAAATATATCTTCGTCTGAAAGATATGTGAATGCAAATAAAATTTGTGAAGAACATCTTTGCAAACATCATATTTATACCTTGTTGAAACATTTCTTTATTGACGAAGTAGTTTATGATCGATTAAATTCTTAATAAAATAAATTATTACAGGAAATGTTTTAATCAAACAGAAAATAAATCCAGCAATAAACTTTAAAGATTTATTGCTTAGTTAATAAACCTAAATTCTTAAGAGAACAATTTCAAGTTAGATAGTGATAATAAATTTACGAAAATTTTATTACTAACATTCTAAAACTATTATTATTATTTCTAGGTTGTACGGCTGTACACTTGATTATAATAAAATCAATCGAACTACTATCAAGACCGCTAGATTCAATTTAAATTCTCTAATTCAATTAACAAAAACTCGAATATGAAATCTTATAATTCAACTATATTGTAAAATTATCCGTGCACTTAAAGATAACAATATGTCAGTTTATCTATTGCCAAAATTAAATTTTTATTTGTTCGATGTTTTTTTTAAATTCTGTATTTAAAAATTATTTTTAATATTTATGTTTAACTGTAATTTATTCTGTTTTATTTGTACAGAGCTATGAGGAAGTTTATTTATAAGACTAACCCTTATAAACGTTTATGTAGAATAAATGAAAACAATCCTAGCCTTTACCAGCAGAAATATTTGCTGGAATTTATTACTTTATTTAAATGCTTTATTTTGCATGTTATGATGTTATTATACATTCTTTATTATGGTTAAATGGATTTTTGATTGAAAATGCATTTGTAAAGATTTATTATTTTATATAAATAAATTTGTTTATTACTCTACACAAATGTGGAAAACTATAAACAGAAATATGAAAGAAATTAATAATTTATTTGATCATAAGCAATTGTCTCGCATTTTTGAGTAAATAAATGAAATTTGATAAAACATTAAGTTCTAGTTAAGAATATAAGTTATATATATTACGGTCAAAGCCCATACATGGGATAAAGCTAGAATTAATTGATAATACGGGCTAGCTTTATCCAAGTCTTTTGGTGAAAACAAGTAGGTATAATGGCCTATTAATTTTTGAAGTTTATCCGAGTCTCAAGTGGATAAAGTTGACATTATCCAAAAATGTATGGATGTAGAAGAAACTTGAAATTCGACTTTACTCATCCTATTTTGAATAAAGCGAAATAAAATTTAGAGTTTCACTTTAGTCAGATAATCTGCAGGATAAGGCAGGGTGGGTGGATAAAGAAGGAATTTGTTTCTTTATAATAAATCAACTAATATTTATTATTTTACTATTACATAAAAATAAGAACGAACGAAAATGAATGTCAGTTATTTCACCAAAATCGCACCAGATTTAGCTAAAAAATTGTATATTTAGCTGTAAATTAATAAAAAATACGTAGGTCTTAAATTGGGCATGTTAGGAGTTGTTCATAGTAATAAATATAGCCAGTGTCAAGAATTAGTGGTCAGGCGAACACTACAGCAATGAGTGTTAATATGTCCTTAGAAAAGCAATAGCCTAAATGTGTTAGAATATTGTCTGACTATTATATATAAATAATAATAGAGTTGTCTTTAACGTAATTAAATATAATTTGAGTTAAAAACATTTTAAAACAATATTTATTAGTGAAATATAGATAATTAGGTGTCTTAAAAGTCTAAACAGTAAATATGATAAGTTAAGATTTTATGAAAAAAATATTTAAAGTACATAATATAACTATTCCAGAAGCATAATGTCATTATTGCTGAATTAATAATTTTCAAGTAACTGCAAATGGAGAAAATTTTTCATATTTCAGAGGTTTATTTCTAAACCGTGCTAAATCCAATGTTAAGTTATTATAATATTTTAAATTAATGTTTCTCTGCTTTGCATGACATCTCTCAATATTATAAGCCTATATTTTAATTTACTTAACAAAAACCTTTTTAAAAATTACACTAAGTGTTTATATACATGACTCAAAATTATAAGAGATTAGAATTTTAATAAATAACTCTCATAATAATGAACAGTTAAAAATGATAATCATAACCGAGAATTGTAGAAATATACATATGAACACATTAAATTATAAAGTTTAGGAATAATATTTTTATAAATCTCTGTATCACAGAACTCTATAATATAGGGTGTCTCAAAAGTTTCCATACATACAAAGATAAAATGTAACTTTATTTGAAAAAATATTAACATGTCAGCATTAAGATTTGTGTCAGTGGATTGATGGAGTAGAGCAACGGAACACATGGGTAATCTGTCAATGGGATAATTTCTAGCAGGACTTCCTATGTGGAAACTGGATTCTATTTAGGCTTTATACACATGAAGAAAATCCAAAACACTGCATGGTGGCCAGCCCATTGGTCTGGCGCGAACCAATGGCTAACGACCAGTGTTTAATGGTTTTATTTATTCAGCCACTGGCGGGCTTGATTTGTGTCACTGTATGGAGACATTTGGGACACTCTGTTTACTGGCGGTAATTTTTTAAGAAATAAACTTGTGTACTTTATTATATGTGTAAGAATAATTATATATTTTATACAATATATATAATATTAGTGTTTCAATTTTATTTAANCTTTAACCGGTTGAATGACCCGATGCAGGCATCGAGGCATACTAAATAGTTGGAATGCATAGCAATGATAAATAATTAATTACAAATGGTTTACGTAAAGTGCAGAGACGTTTGCTAGAACACAGTTTGAAGCAGTGGCATAGCGTGAGTGTCAGCCGCCCGGGGCAGAGGAAAATTTCGCCGCCCCCATATTTAGGTATCTCAGTTTAAAAGAGTAAAATTCAGTTTCATCACAGAATAAGCAATGAAAAATTCCGTGCTCATTTCAATCGGTCCGAATCGTAGGTGCGACAAAAATATGAAATGAAATGGTTCAAATTTTTACAAGATATTATTATTATTTATTGTGAAATTTTGCCGACCCCACTACGCTACGCCACTGGTTTGAAGTGAACTGGTATTACTGGAATTAAAAATATTCCTTATCAAGTGTTTTAAACAATGACCGCAAATTTCCGAAGTTCGAGTCGGAAATTATTTAATGGCTTTATATTAGTTAAATATTAACTTTCTTTACTGGCGATGAATAGAAACTCGGATAAGTTTATTAATAAAATATTAAAGCTTTTTCCGTTCATATTCACACGATAATGATTATAATAACGACTGTAAATCACAGGCCGACTGGTATCGGAATCCAACGTACAATTCCTAGGTTTGCTGCTATGCTTTGTTGGCGCTCGATACGCTGACAAAAATCACTTTTTTTAGTTTTATATAGTAGATTATATACAGTAATTACATTTCATTAACACTAAGAAATAACATGAAACTTACACGAAATTTAATTTTTAATGTATTAAGTTTAACCAAATCAGAAATACATATTGTTCATATTTATAATATGTACTGTACAACATTTCCAAATTAACTTTAGTACAGTTAACCTGCTATTTTACTTCTATCCTTATAGTTTTATTCCAAATTCCAATTCCTTTTAAGAGAGTATATAATTTTTATATACAGCATTGTTATTTTTTTTCGCCGTATGTTAATCTATTGATTGATATTTGTTTTCATCTAATTTTTGCTTTATAAATTATGATTTCAAATTTTTTTGAATTTCTTTTGTAGGCAGATATCTATCTCTCCCTTCGAAATCTTCTATGTAAATTCTGCTTTCCTCTTTATTCATTTTTGTAGGCAGATATCTATCTCTGCCATAGAGCTCTTCCATGTAAATTCTGCTTTCCTCTTTATTCATTTTTGTAGGCAGATATCTATCTCTGCCATAGAGCTCTTCCATGTAAATTCTGCTTTCCTCTTTATTCATTTTTGTAGGCAGATATCTATCTCTGCCATAGAGCTCTTCCATGTAAATTCTGCTTTCCTCTTCATTCATTTTTGTAGGCAGATATCTATCTCTGCC
>NW_019384332.1:1097802-1155926 GCF_000671375.1 Centruroides sculpturatus | reverse complement strand
ATTATCCGTGCACTTATATGTCGCTGTCCGTAAACTTTGTATTAATAACTCATATTAAGCCAAAATAAAAAAAAATTACTTTATTCTAGATCAATAAAAAATATTAAAATTGAAATTTATACAAAAACTAAATTTCACTATACATAAAAATATACTTTTCGAAAAGATAATTACTTTATATCAGTATGTTTAATATAACATTCAATTAAACTAGACACAGCATGGATCAGAACTTCGCACTCCATCTCCTCATCCATGTTGATTCTGTTGCAGATCTGAAGTCAATTGAGGATCACTTTGACTAACAATTATTTTAATGGTTTTATTTTTTTTTATGAGTTTTCAGGATTTTTATTTAATGTTAAATTGTGTTTTGAGCATGACTCAGGTTTTATAGAGCTGATCTGTTTTTTCCCATTTTGAATTGATCAACCTGTAATACAATTTGCCATAATAAACGAAAAATGGAATACGATATTACAGTTTGAACTATCATAATGAATTATGATTGTAAACTGGATTCATATTTGGATCGTCAAAGTCCACAAAGTAAGATTTCTAATTTAGCGCAGTAGGCCGGAGCCCAGAGCCTTAGATCTTGAGGGACGGCAAAGTTAGCAGGCATAGTTAGTGTAGAGATTTCACAAAAAGTATAGAATTTCAAATATTCCAATATTTATAATTAATTAATTCATAAGGAATAAACAAAAAATATGAATCTTTATAAATGCAAATAATCAAGCTTTCAGTATAATCAATATTCGAGATTAATGTGTTGCATTTTTATACAGCATTTTCTTTAATGCTATGCTATTTAAAAAAACTTTCAAAAAATAAGATTATAGAATAAACTAAAATTGCTTAAATGTTTATAATAAACTTTACCTTTTCTCCTAGTGCCACTTTATATTTCTTCAATTAGATGTATTAAAATATATCTTCGTCTGAAAGATATGTGAATGCAAATAAAATTTGTGAAGAACATCTTTGCAAACATCATATTTATACCTTGTTGAAACATTTCTTTATTGACGAAGTAGTTTATGATCGATTAAATTCTTAATAAAATAAATTATTACAGGAAATGTTTTAATCAAACAGAAAATAAATCCAGCAATAAACTTTAAAGATTTATTGCTTAGTTAATAAACCTAAATTCTTAAGAGAACAATTTCAAGTTAGATAGTGATAATAAATTTACGAAAATTTTATTACTAACATTCTAAAACTATTATTATTATTTCTAGGTTGTACGGCTGTACACTTGATTATAATAAAATCAATCGAACTACTATCAAGACCGCTAGATTCAATTTAAATTCTCTAATTCAATTAACAAAAACTCGAATATGAAATCTTATAATTCAACTATATTGTAAAATTATCCGTGCACTTAAAGATAACAATATGTCAGTTTATCTATTGCCAAAATTAAATTTTTATTTGTTCGATGTTTTTTTTAAATTCTGTATTTAAAAATTATTTTTAATATTTATGTTTAACTGTAATTTATTCTGTTTTATTTGTACAGAGCTATGAGGAAGTTTATTTATAAGACTAACCCTTATAAACGTTTATGTAGAATAAATGAAAACAATCCTAGCCTTTACCAGCAGAAATATTTGCTGGAATTTATTACTTTATTTAAATGCTTTATTTTGCATGTTATGATGTTATTATACATTCTTTATTATGGTTAAATGGATTTTTGATTGAAAATGCATTTGTAAAGATTTATTATTTTATATAAATAAATTTGTTTATTACTCTACACAAATGTGGAAAACTATAAACAGAAATATGAAAGAAATTAATAATTTATTTGATCATAAGCAATTGTCTCGCATTTTTGAGTAAATAAATGAAATTTGATAAAACATTAAGTTCTAGTTAAGAATATAAGTTATATATATTACGGTCAAAGCCCATACATGGGATAAAGCTAGAATTAATTGATAATACGGGCTAGCTTTATCCAAGTCTTTTGGTGAAAACAAGTAGGTATAATGGCCTATTAATTTTTGAAGTTTATCCGAGTCTCAAGTGGATAAAGTTGACATTATCCAAAAATGTATGGATGTAGAAGAAACTTGAAATTCGACTTTACTCATCCTATTTTGAATAAAGCGAAATAAAATTTAGAGTTTCACTTTAGTCAGATAATCTGCAGGATAAGGCAGGGTGGGTGGATAAAGAAGGAATTTGTTTCTTTATAATAAATCAACTAATATTTATTATTTTACTATTACATAAAAATAAGAACGAACGAAAATGAATGTCAGTTATTTCACCAAAATCGCACCAGATTTAGCTAAAAAATTGTATATTTAGCTGTAAATTAATAAAAAATACGTAGGTCTTAAATTGGGCATGTTAGGAGTTGTTCATAGTAATAAATATAGCCAGTGTCAAGAATTAGTGGTCAGGCGAACACTACAGCAATGAGTGTTAATATGTCCTTAGAAAAGCAATAGCCTAAATGTGTTAGAATATTGTCTGACTATTATATATAAATAATAATAGAGTTGTCTTTAACGTAATTAAATATAATTTGAGTTAAAAACATTTTAAAACAATATTTATTAGTGAAATATAGATAATTAGGTGTCTTAAAAGTCTAAACAGTAAATATGATAAGTTAAGATTTTATGAAAAAAATATTTAAAGTACATAATATAACTATTCCAGAAGCATAATGTCATTATTGCTGAATTAATAATTTTCAAGTAACTGCAAATGGAGAAAATTTTTCATATTTCAGAGGTTTATTTCTAAACCGTGCTAAATCCAATGTTAAGTTATTATAATATTTTAAATTAATGTTTCTCTGCTTTGCATGACATCTCTCAATATTATAAGCCTATATTTTAATTTACTTAACAAAAACCTTTTTAAAAATTACACTAAGTGTTTATATACATACTCAAAATTATAAGAGATTAGAATTTTAATAAATAACTTTCATAATAATGGACATTTAAAAATGATAATCATAACCGAGAATTGTAGAAATATACATATGAACACATTAAATTATAAAGTTTAGGAATAATATTTTTATAAATCTCTGTATCACAGAACTCTATAATATAGGGTGTCTCAACAGTTTCCATACATACAAAGATAAAATGTAACTTTATTTGAAAAAATATTAACATGTCAGCATTAAGATTTGTGTCAGTGGATTGATGGAGTAGAGCAACGGAACACATGGGTAATCTGTCAATGGGATAATTTCTAGCAGGACTTCTTATGTGGAAACTGGATTCTATTTAGGCTTTATACACATGAAGAAAATCCAAAACACTGCATGGTGGCCAGCCCATTGGTCTGGCGCGAACCAATGGCTAACGACCAGTGTTTAATGGTTTTATTTATTCAGCCACTGGCGGGCTTGATTTGTGTCACTGTATGGAGACATTTGGGACACTCTGTTTACTGGCGGTAATTTTTTAAGAAATAAACTTGTGTACTTTATTATATGTGTAAGAATAATTATATATTTTATACAATATATATAATATTAGTGTTTCAATTTTATTTAAATAAATCGTTACACATTTTGCATTTCTTTATAATCAAATATCTTTTCTCCTGGGGTTTTTGAAGGTAGGACACCAATTCGAAGCATCGGCCGAATAATCGAAGTAGTTAAGCTGTCAACTTACTGCTCTAATAAATCCGGAATCGATTCCGGGCGAATCGAAAATTCCCAGGCATTTTTTAGGCTGATCTTTCCTCGATATGTCAGGCCCTCTTTCTCACCATCTGGCTGAACCATAATGGGCTTTAAAAAAGGTTTATTCAGTGCCACAGGACAGAAAAGAGTTTAAAAATTAATTAATGGACTTGAAATCTGTTAAAGATTTTAACGTTTTTGCATTTTTATTGGCACTTAGCTTCAAATAAAGGTAAGCTCGAAATATTTCTTTACGCGATCTTGTGTATGTTCGAAAAACTTTCAAGACACTTATTTTTAAGTTTGTCTTCAATTGTATATGTTACTGAGTAATATAATATAGTCTTCAATTGTATATGTTACTGAGTAATATAATATAGTCTTAAAGTTTACAAGTATTTTTAATGAAAAGTATTATAGACATGAAAAAATTACTAGATTAAAAAGTGAACACAATATCGCTAATTTAAAATCTTGCGATAAATTGTCAAAAAAATATAATGGCTTTTCTGCAGTACGTTGGATGATTTGTTTCTAAATGTCTTTAAAAGTTTCTTTATAAATTATACAAAATGATGGATGCTCTATATTAATTTTTATATATGGAAATCTATATTTTAAAAATTTTTTAACACTTCATTTTTTACAATTTTTTGTTTGTATTTGGATAATTTGTGTTTATTTCATATACACATTATAGACAACTAGAAATCCATTAACTTTTTTTTTACTGTAATTAACAATCAATTGAGTTTTGTCTATATTTTTTCTTTGGTTGCCAAACTAAATCGAAGAAAACAAGCTAGCAACGTTGTTGTTGGACTTACACGCATTCTTTATTTGTTTTCATTCTTAATAATTGCCACCTTAAGTGTTCAGATTTACATAAAATTATAAATACGGATGATTACTCGCAAAATGGGGATCATTTATCTATTTTAAAAATATTTCTACATATAAAGATCTTTCAGTCTAATTTCGATAAAAAATTATGATTAACAAAAAATATTTATCTCAAAAAATTTCATTAAGAAAAATAGATTTTTTTAAAGTATTTTTACCCCGACCTAGAGGTAAACATTGGGGAAATATCAATTTCTTAAAGCTATTTTATTTGTATATATGTTACTGTGAAAGACCGATATCTGGCAAAGGTCGATATTCTCCGATGAATGTCAGCATTCACATAATCGCTTGATGCATGTACGAAATATTTGCTAAATATCATTATTTCTCACTTACACCGGCAAATGTCGACATTCAGCATGCACTGATGGTGAATGTTGAATAAAAATATTTTTATTACGTTAAGACAATAAGACAAAAATGCAACTTTTTAATCTATACTAATATTATAAAGAGGTAATGTTTGTATGTATGTTAGTTTGTATGCAGCAGGTAATCTCCGAAACTACTCATCCGATTTCAAAAATTCTTTCACCAATATTTAGAATGGAACTTCAGGGTGGACATAAGCTGTATATTATTCCGTTAAACATGGGAGATGGACAGTTCTTTACGGTAAGCCTTACGGGAAGGCTTACCGTAAAGAACTCTGTTTCTATTTATACTATTTTAGATGCGGTTTTTTGCGTTTTTGATTGCGTTTTAATAGGGTACGTCAAGAGAATGTACACTAAGAAAAAATTTTTCGAAAAATTTTCCCGCACGGGGGAAGTGTTATACATTTATAATAGATACATTTTGAGCCACAACAAGGCGTGGCGGGGTCTGCTAGTATATGATATAAGGAAATTTTCTTTTTGAGGTTCGTAACATTT
Organism: Centruroides sculpturatus; assembly: GCF_000671375.1. Taxonomy (NCBI): domain Eukaryota; kingdom Metazoa; phylum Arthropoda; class Arachnida; order Scorpiones; family Buthidae; genus Centruroides; species Centruroides sculpturatus. The sequence goes on along the minus strand of NW_019384332.1, from coordinate 1,150,466 downwards.
TTGTTGCAATAGAAGATTCTCCTTTGTGGCCGCTTTTTTTATAGAAATAAACTCGTGTTGTTCAGTTAGTGCTTGATATGAAGACATGGTAGGTTGCAGCTCTTCCTCAAAATTTTCTTTTGGAATATGGTTTTTGCTATGGAACTGCTCAAATTGTCTTCAAAAGTATTAACAATTTCTTCGAGCTGTTCTTCGGTTTTAGTATTTGAGATTTGCTCGCCAGGAAAAAATGACGATGCTATGCCTCTTTTTGGTTTAACTCGAAGCAGCACTTTATTAGGACTTTGGCGTATTCCTTCATAGTATGTTGTGTTCTTGGCAAATTGAACAAAGGGTAAACCATTATGATTATTTATTTGTATCGTTATCGTTCATCCATGCAATTAGCATATTCTATATATCCTGATTGGCCCTTTCAACTGAGCTTTGTATGACAATGACGAAGCTTTCCGTGAACTATCTTTACGCTTTCCACATAGCACATAGTTAGGATATGACTCTATTACTGAATTCCCTACCATTATCTGAATGCTATATAGCTGGGACACCAATTGTCAAATATATTTAAAGAAGGTGATACGCTACTTCTTCAGATGTCTTAAAATCCAAAAAATGTAAAAACCTTGAAGATCTTTTACTTTCTCGGCTGTTATATTTAATATAGGAAAAGTACGGCGATCGGTCAAAAAATGATTCCCCTCCTAGATTTTTACATGTTTGGACTTAGGACACTTTTGAAAACGTCGAGAAATGCAAAAGAATTCGGGGGTAATTTCTATATGTATGGATGTTAGTGTGTGTTTGGTGGGCACGATTTTGTCCACCCTCTTATAAGCTTAATAACTCCTGTGCTTTTAGTCGAAAATTTCTAAAATTTTGCAGGGTGGTTTGTATATTAAGGGGATTGATACTATTAATAATTTGATAGTTAAAGATAGAGTAGACGGGGAGATAAATGATATTCTATATCTGAAGTAAAGTCGGACTTAATGACGATTTTACTCGTTATTAGCATTTACAATTTTTTTTATAAAATTCATCCCTATCCTGAAAATTAAGCTTTCTGACATTTTATAGTAATTAAAAATGTAAACAGCTTTTTAAATGAAATATCGTAACAGAAAGCGCCAGGAAAATTTTAAATGTTGCCGGGAAAGTTAAGTGATTCGTTGGTGGANGATTTTATTCGTTATTAGCATTTACATTTTTTTAATTACAATCCATCCCTATCCTTACAATTAAGTTTTTTGCCATTTTATAATAGTTAAAAAAATAAAAAGTTTTTAATAATAAAATATCATAACGGATGGCGTCACGAAATGTCGCCGGAAAAGTTAAGCAACACGTTGCTGGATATTTCCATCTCTATACTTTCAGCTGGAAAAGTACGATGTAAGCATAGACAACTTGAAAATTGCTGTTCCACTATACTGTGTTAGCATAAACAATATGTAATTATCAAAAGTGCGAAACGTATGCGATAAAATAAATCCAATTGCTAAATAAGTTTATCATTTCTGTATGCCTTTTACTAGAAAATTCAATCAAAATTGTGAAAACCACCACATTTCGATTAAAATTTTGACTGTCAGCTCTAAAATAACTGATTCTACAAGACTTCTCTGAGAACTGTGATTAATATACTTCGTATTCGTGCAATTATTTTAAACTTTCTACCATTAAAAACTGTCAAAGTGATTCTAATTATTTTCGCTTTTATTGTTAATTATCACTCATATTGGCACTTTAATGAATGAAAACAATTTACGTTAATAATAAATATTATTAGTAGCTTTATAATGTTTATTATTAACATAAATTAAGAGAAAATAAGTGGTTTTCAGAAAATATGATAAAATAGGTCAACTTTAGACACTTATTACTAGAATATGGATTTTTACACACGATTACTTTTTGATACAAGATAAAACCGAGTGAAATGCCTAGACGGAGAGATGTTTACTCAAATCATATTCAGTAGAACACTAGTCACTTTAATGGTTGTCGTGCATAACGTCTTGCTTATCGTGTAATTAAGTTAGAAAATGAGACAAGTAAAGCAGATAGGGTTCGGTACGCTATGTAGGATACAAAAAATGGAGATATGAAACATATATACTGTATATTGTAGCCTATAATGAATGTGGACAGTTCAAAAAAGCATAAAATGTTACATAAAATAGGCATCTACCCTTAAGCATTAGACAACTCTCCTGGAGGTATAGGATAAATGCTCAAAACTGACAAGTATTATTTTGTTGCACCTTCTATATTACGTCGAGTTTTAACTAAACTGTTTACTTTTGTTAAAAGATACCACTTGGCTGTATGTGTTTCTTATATTTATTTCTTTTGGGACCTTCAGCTAAGCGACTTATAAGTGTTGATAAAAACTATAGGCGTGTCACCCGTTTTACCCTATCAATCATCATTCTTATTATACGTTTTGATACAAAAAATCCAAAAATTGAACTAAAGAAGAAAATAGGCATTTAGAGCAATGTCCCAGCTTTATATATAACATACGAAAAGTATGGCGATTATGGTAATATGAAAATATATGAAAATACAATGAGTGTGTGTCAGCTATCTTAAAACTGGATAAACAAAATTTTGAAACTTTAAAGGATTATTTTTATATATGAGACATTAAATTTTAGTTATTAAAGGTCGTGGGAGTGAGATACAGGATAGAAAAGTGTCATATCTCAAGTGGGTCAGACTTAATGAAAATTTTACTTCTTATTGGCATTTTTTAGTCTTTTTAAATATAATGTTCGAAAACAAAAAATAAATAAATAAAATATTATGCTATTTTATATGTTAGAAAAATGTTTCGAAAGTGAGCTAAAAATTTGTTGGCTCCAGTGATGAAAAATAAGTTAAGTACAGTGATTAATATGTGTAAGGAAAACATTGATAAGTTTCAAAAGAGAGGAGTTATATTTCATTTTCAGTGTGAAATAGCAAAAGAAAAATTTATAAAAGAAAGGAAAAGAATATTTGGCGATTTCACCGGCTGGAAACAGGTAAAATACCTAAGTTAAAAAATAGGCAGAATTCACTGCACTGCAGACATCACAAAATAAAGGGCTCGTCCGGGAATTGAACCCGAGACCCCTCGCACCCTAAGCGAGAATCATACCGCTAGACCAACGAGCCACGATCAATAATAATTCCCAATATTTTATTCAAACAGTACACATACTTCCTTTTGTAAAAAAACAAAAGAAACCTTTACCTTACACGTCAGCAAATCGTACCTAGCAGAAAACGAATAATACGTAACGAACGTCGCTTGAAATTACCGTTATTACGATAAACAAAATAAATCGGAGAGCTCGTCCGGGAAATGAACCCGAGCGAGAATCACACCACTAGACCAACCTGTCATTAGCGCAATTATTCGCGACAGTTTGCATTTAAAAAAATCCAGCAACGAGTTGCTTAACTTACTATGCAACATTTAAAACTGCTTGTGTGGCGCGATATGTTATGATATTTTATTTTAAAAAACTATTTATACTTTTAACTATTATAAAATGACAAAAAGCTTAATCTTTAGGGTAGGGATGAGTGAGTTTTATGAAAAACATATGTAAATACTAATAACGAATAAAATCGCCATTAAGTCCTACCCTACTCCAGATATGATAGAGGACTTTCCTTTATCTCCCCGTTTCGTTGGCCTTTAACTATCAAAATTGAACAGTATTTCCCCTAACACACAAACCATCCTGCAAAATTTCAGAAAGTTTCGACAAAAAGCACAGGAATTATTAAGCTTCAAAGAGGGTGAACAAAATCCCATACATACAGAAATTACTCCCGAATTATTTTGCATGTTTCGACATTTCAGAGTGTTCTGTGAGATTTCGACCCTTTTTCATTTCCAAAGAGAATGTACACTAAGAAGGAATTTTTCGAAATTCCCCCCTCCCCGCGGGGAGTATTATACATTTATTTTCCTATAAACTCGCTATTTACGAGGACATACTTCCCACGTAGTTTATATGCATTCTGATAACGTTCTTAAAATGGGTTTTACCACATACATTTTTGAAATTTATGATTAGTAATGGTAACAAGCTAGTCTATACTAATACAGTAGAGCCTCGAAAACTCGGTATAATGTGGACCGAAGGGTGGCCGAGTTTGTGAAAATGCCGGGTTATCGGGAATGGGGTTAAAAAAATAAGTATGAGTGTTTCCTCAGAAAATACTGTACTGTACTTGTATGTATTGTTTACTTGAGAATACAACAGAGAATAAACTGCCCAAATACCCTTAAACAAAGGAAAAGTACATCTTTTATGAAGGCATTTTTTGAAGGTCTTTTATGAAGGCCTTTACTATATGAAAATGAAAATTAATGAATACACTGTACAGTAATTTACCTGATAAGACAGACCTCAGAAAAATACTTTATGAGACATAAAGCTGTCTTTATCATAAAAATTAATTAACTAAGGATTTTTTTGCCCTGCCAGGGTGTGGCCGAGTTATCCGGAGTGCCGGGTTATCGAGAGCCGAGTTTTCGAGGTTCTACTGTATTATAAAGAGGTAATGTTTATAAGTTTGTATGTAGGGGTAATCTCCGAAACTACTCATCCGATTTCAAAAATTTTTTTACCGATATTTAGAATGAAACTTCAGGGTGGACATAAGCTGTTCTGTTAAACATTCATATAAACTAATTAAAAGATATCATCTAGGGTTAAGGCTTTTATGTCCAACAGATGGCGCTACGAGTACGACGCCCTTTTCTGTGAGGCATTATGTTTTTCTGTGAGGATGAACTAAAGCAGATCATCTTCTATCTATCTATATAAATAAAAATGTAATGTTCGTTTGTTCCTACCGATTCTTTTGAAATTTTGACACAACGCTGCATTCGAATATGCACGTGTTTTTATATAATATACGTGTCAAACTTCCCCCCACTGGGGGGAGATGGACAGGATTAAGGCTTACCGTAAAGAACTCTGCTTCTATTTATACTATTTTAAATGCGTTTTTGATTGCGTTTTAATAGAGTACGTCAACAGAATATACACTAAAAAGGGATTTTTCGATATTTTCCCCCGCGAGAGAGAGGGAGAGGATTAAGGCTCACCGTGAAGAACTAGGCTTCTATTATACTATTTTAGATGCGGTTTTTTGCGTTTTTGATTGCGTTTTGATAGGGTACGTCAAGAGAATATACACTAAGAAGGGATTTTTCGAAAAATTCTCCCCCCCACGTGGGAAGTGTTATACATTTATAATAAATACATTTTGAGCCACAACAACGCGTGGCGGGGTCTGCTAGTAATATAATAAAATGAATTAGATTCATTAAAACTGTACAAAAATTCTAAATTTAAACGTGAAAAATTATGTTTATCTAAGAAAAATAAATAAATATTCAGAATTTCGTCAATTGAAACAACGGACAGAAGTGGCTAAAAACTTCATACAAATAGTTGAACGACTGCTGGCCACCTCCAGTTATAGGCCTGAGAACGGAAAGTCCGATGATTTTCAGTTATACTACGATATAAAATTTAAAGAATAATAAAAGCTTAAAAGCTTAAATTTCGTTGAATTATGATAAATTTCTTTGTTGAATCTTTTATGAAATTTTATTAAAATTTAATTTTTATATTATTAATTATGATAATAAGGAAAACCCTATATTTTCGGGAAAGGGAGAGTGTTTAAAATGCCGTATTTCAATTTCGTAAGCAATGTATATGGATAATCGTTTACCGAATAATTACATCTTAGTTCTATAAGTTTTTCAATTGTCTTTTTCAAACATAATTCTAGTATAACTTTTCGTAATTTTATTCTATATACTTTATTCTTAGTAGGTAATCGATAAAAAAAAAAACTTATAATTAATTGCATTTACTGTTACACGTTTTGAACGAATTTCAACATGAGATAGGTTAATATATTTTTTCGTACATAATCGATTTTCCAAACAACCCCAGTCCCCAACTCATTCGGATAATCGATGCTCTACTGTATATTTGCTCTTGCGTGACTTGGTTCTGAAGGGTGCATCTAAAATGTGCCACGGGCGCCGCGTTGCCGACTTCTGCTGTACAGTATAATGGCAATGATTTTATATTCATGGTGGGTATAGTGTATTTTGCCATCATAGTGATTATATATTTTATTTATTTATTTATTTATATCATACATAGAAGAAGTCATATAATCACCACTCTCAAATAACCATCAAAAACATAACATACAACCCGATAAAAATTACCAGAATAACAAAGTAAAATTTAATCTAAAACATAGCTTTTTCACAAAATAATTTAGTGATTTAGAAAAGTCTTCTACTTTTGGATTTTAAATCTTACGTGTATTTATTATCCATTTTCTACTTTCTTCATTTTCTTCTCTTTTTAGATGTCTACTCTCTTCTTGATTTTGTCCTCTTTTTAGATGTCTACTCTCTTCTTGATTTTGTCCTCTTTTTAGATGTCTACTCTCTTCTTGATTTTGTCCTCTTTTTAGATGTCTACTCTCTTCTTGATTTTGTCCTCTTTTTAGATGTCTACTCTCTTCTTGATTTTGTCCTCTTTTTAGATGTCTACTCTCTTCTTGATTTTGTCCTCTTTTTAGATGTCTACTCTCTTCTTGATTTTGTCCTCTTTTTAGATGTCTACTCTCTTCTTGATTTTGTCCTCTTTTTAGATGTCTACTCTCTTCTTGATTTTGTCCTCTTTTTAGATGTCTACTCTCTTCTTGATTTTGTCCTCTTTTTAGATGTCTACTCTCTTCTTGATTTTGTCCTCTTTTTAGATGTCTACTCTCTTCTTGATTTTGTCCTCTTTTTAGATGTCTACTCTCTTCTTGATTTTNCTTCTTCGTTTCCTTTCTTTAGGTCTCGGTGGATTCTCTCTTCCTCGTTTCCTTTCTTTAGGTCTCGGTGGATTCTCTCTTCTTCGTTTCCTTTCTTTTTGTGATGTCTACTCTCATCTTGGTTTTCTTTTCCAGGATGTTGTCTAATAGAGTCTTGATTGTCTGTTCTGGTTAGATGTCTATCTTTAATCTTGCATTTGACACAAGTTGCATCGGAAGAATGTATCACAAAAATTGTTATCGTAACGATGATTATTACCTTCAACATTCCTAAAATTTAAATAAGACAAAGATATAACATCAAATTATTGTGAAGACTAATATATTGATATTAAACCCTGAACAAAATTATGGAATATTTTGATATAATAGATATAATCTATTATATTTGCCAATTGTTATAACTTCAATAATATTTTCATGAATTTAATTAGTTCAGTTTCAAAACAATTTTTCCATGACAATTACAAAATATTCCATACTTTTGTTCAGGCGTTGTATTATTTTTAATAAATATTTCTTATATATGATTTTAAAAATATACAAAATTTTTGTTTAATGCATATTTGTTAATTTTATAATAAATGACATTAAGAAATAATAAATAAATATATTAATAATACAAATAGACGTAATATACATCATCATCATTATCAAAAGTTTTGAGAATGTTGCAAAATAGAATTGAAATTCTTGTGTTTTAAATAAAATAATACTTGCTAGTAAAGTTTAAAATACAATTGTAATTGGTAAATATAGGCAAAATATTTTATAATATTAAAGTAGAGAGAAGATCTTAACATTATAAAAGACAAAAAATCTAAATTTAATTAATATTATTTATACGGATTTTATAAATGATTTTATTTATCCTTTTATAAATTAATTTTAATAAATATAAAGCAGATAAACACAACATAAATTTAAAAGTAATTTAGTAGTATATAACTAGAAAACTATAACTATATAAATATAGTTTGTTATAACAAAAAAAAATGAGTTTATGTATTTTGTTTTTTTTTCTAGTAAAACTAATAAAAAGAACTTCGTTTTTAACTAACTTTGAAATCTAAAGCTTTCATAAACATAAACATAAACATAAACATAAATATGGAAAATATTCTATTTTCCATGTTTATGAAAGTTAGACAGTAATATTAATAATTTCAAGTACAATGACTGACCGTATTTACATATTATAACGACGTAGAAGAAAGAGAAGACAAAGAATAGTTTACAGTTAAACTTATAAAAAAGACAATAGTAAGATAATGGAAGATACAGCAAAAAAATTGATAATTTAATTAGTAATTCAATTTAAACATTGAAGAAACTAAATCTTTACACTTTTATCATGTCCAATCACCAGCAATAAACAGTCTTCCCTTAAAGAGACGACTTTTTATTATAGGCTATTTTTTTAACATTATAATATATAATATTATAATAATTTTAAATATTAATATTATAATATAGAAAGTTTAATGTTAATAATATTAATATTAATATAGAAAGCTTAATATTAATGATTACGAAAGTAATCATTAATATTAAACTTTCTATAGCTGCTTTCGATATTGAGTTTTTATTACAATTAATATTTAAAATACTTTACGAAATTTTTAAAGGGAATAGTTACAATAAAAATTTGAAACAACTTATTTCTAAAATAATATGCCATTTAAATCTGGAAATTTTTAAATTATTTTGAAGTAATGCAGAAATTTTTTGAAAAATATTCTATTTAATTAGTTAGATAAGTAAAAAAAAGCTGGTTATAATTAATATTAATCTTATTATTTACTAACAACTTTCTAGCAATGTATATCACAACGAATTTGTTCAGCATAAGTGGTCTGAAGTACAAAGACCGAAAAATTGTAACAATATTAAAACAAAACTCGAAAATTCGAAATTGGCTATAAATAACTCACTGTAACATGTTAGCCTATTTAATTAATTAAAGTTTACCAAATTTAATATATTTTAATTTTAAAACATTTCTTTCAAGATTCTGCCTACTTCAAATTTTTGAATTATCGTTAAAAGATGAAAAATAATTGTATAAAAATCAGTTTATGAAACGTTCGCGGGTATCAAGAAATTATATCACTTGTTTATTCAGAAATATATAAAAAATTTCACATAATGGAATAAGTTAATTATAACAACTTTACCTTCTTTCTTAATGCTAATATAAATTTCAGCTGGAAAATAATAATATATTAAATATTTTTCTTAAATGAGCGAGTAATCCGCTCGTGTCGTATTTAAATCGTTTCGAAACATTTTCCTATTGGTGAAATTTTTTTACGATTGATTTAATTAATAATAAAATATAGAAAAATGCTTCGAACCAAAACCAAAATAAATTAATCACTTATTTTATTACTATATTTATTATTAAAAACAGTATAACCCCCAACTGGTAGTCAGCGAAAGAATTTTTGTGACCCATAAAAATTTCAGTGATATTTAATTTCCTTCTGTGAATATATTTTGGTGGGAATATTGTTTGAACGAATATATTTAAAATCAACCAACACATTAAAAAATCATTTACAATACTTATAATTAGGCTATTTATTATATTAAAAATGTTTAAAATTTTCTATTTAGAGTAATTAGTCGTGTTATTCGTGAACTAATGTTATTGTATGTAAATTATATACCATAAATTTGACTTTTATTATTGTAGAAGTTGGACATTTTAGTTTAATAAACAAAAGAGCTTTTGTGTCCAGAGAATCCATTTCGAAATTAAAATAGTATAATCACGCAGTGTATTATCACGGGCTATTTAAATAAATAGTGTGCGTAAACAAATCGGAAGTATACACCAGTAGTGTGTAATGTTACATAACATGCAAGATTTCGTAAGTTACATGATATACATCAATGTAACTTATGAAATATTGCGAAAAAAAAAAACAAAAGTGTCCGAAATCAGGCATCACTTTGGTCCTGTAGATGCCGTATTAAAAATTTCAACTATACTTACAAAAATTCAGCATTAGTTGCGTAACTTTTCCGGCACAAAATTTTAAAATTGAGTGTGGTGCCATCTGTTATGATATTTTATTTTAAAAACTTTGTATATTATTAATTATTAAAAAATGTCAAAATGCGTAATTTTTAGGGTGAGGATGGGTTTTATAAAAAATTGTAAATGATAATAACGAGCAAAATCGTCTTAAAATCCGACTATGAAACGACTCTTTTTTATCTCCCCACCCCCTCAACTTTAAACCATCAAAATTTAATAGTATCAATCCCCCTAATACAGAAACTTCTCTACAAAATTTCCGAAATTTTCGACAAAAGTACAGGAGTTATTAAGCTTCAAAAAAAGGGAACAAAATCTTGCACTCCACACACACACACACACTAACACGCATACACTCAGAAAAAAACCCTGTTTTGCATTTCTCGATGTTTCGAGGTCCCGAGTCCAAAAATGCCAAAATCTCGAGGGTCATTTTTGACCTATTACTATACTTTCCCTCTGTTAAATATAACATTGGAAAGTAAAAGAACAGAAGAAGGAATGCTAGCTAATCAATGTTGATAGTAGGTACTCATAGTTGCAGATTCTATGCTGTTTCAAAATAAAAATATTTAAAAAAAATATTTTAAATGTATCTGAAAGAATAGTCGTCACCTCAAAGGATTAATCCAAAATGGCCGTCTGTTTTTTTCGGAAATCCAACGGATAATCGGGATTCTACTGTAATTAAATGGGTTCTTTTGAATCCAAGCTCTGGGCCAAATGGCTGCTCTGGCCACTCTTTATGATATAATTTTAACATATTCCTAAAAACGTTATTAAAGCTTAATGTTTGGTTTCAATGTTATTTGTTGTTACTAAAATTTTTTTCGATTTTATTTTAAATAAAACAAGCAATTATTTATTGTGATGTCTTCACAATTCTGGGCTGCAATTTTTAATCATATTTTTAATTTATTTAATTTAAACTTATGCTCTGTATCTCAGATTAGTAGTGTCACTGTACACCATTTTTTCCTGTTAGCAATAGAGTTGTGCCTATCACTTATTAACTATTTTCAGGGGAAAAGATTAGAATTGAAATAATGTAACTTCTGGTTTTGTATCGGACATTCATATATAGTTAATGAGGGCCTCCTACACCTAAGGTTTCCAAATCTGCCTCTTCTTTCATTTATCTCCCTCCGTTCTAGAGAATGACAGGCAGATGGACGGACAGATGGCAGTGGGAATTTATAGGTGTACAACTTTTTCAAATTGCAACCCAATTTAAAAATATCATTATTAAATATAATAATTAAAAATGCTTGTTTTTTTAATGTTATACTTAAAAACTAAAATGTATTTATTATTTAAGGAACGTTTAGATTTAAATATCAATAAAAGTAAAAAGTGATATGTGCTTTCAATAAAAAGTGGAGTTATTGTCTATCAAGTTTTGTAAATAAACCCGAACATTTAAAATAAAACGTTTATTACTCTTAACAAATGGGAGAAAACATAAAAGTAGTATTAAAAATAATAATAGTGATGATTATTTGTAGGCAATAAAAATATCTATTCAGATATTTTTAGAAAGTTAAGTTTATGAAAAGCTAGTTTCTGAACATTTTAGATATAAAACAATTATATCTAATAATCTAAAACAATATTAACTTGATATATATTTTTTAAATGTATTCAAATTACTTTTTTATTATTATGAAATAAAGCAATACATACGACTACACTTTTTATAAATTTATCAAATTTTTGTACTTGTTCTCTTACATTAAAAAATTAAAATTTTGATACAAATAAATAATTATCCTTACGTAAATTAATTTATTAAAGGAAATATTAATTTTTATCAGTTAAGAAAAGATTCTAGAATAGAAATATAATTAATAGTAATTTTTATAATTAAATTATTAAATAAATTTTTAACTTTTCACATTTCTGGCGTAAGATAAAAAAGTTATTTTACGTTTCAACATTTCAAATGTAGAAATTAATAAAAAGTTACATTTTAGAATTTTCTGTAAAACTCATCACAACCCTCGAAATTAAGCTTTTTGCCATTCAATAATAATTAAAAATATAAACCGTTTTTCATAACAAAATCTTATAACAGATGGAGCCACACAGAATTTTATTATATTTTAATTAAAATATAAAAGTTATTTTTTTAAATAAAATTTCATAACAGCCGGGAAAGTTACGCATCTCAATGCTGGATTTTTTTGGAAATACATAAATAAACAAGTATAAAAATGCTTTTAATAAATTTATTTTTAAAATAGATAAAAATTTATCACAAAGAACATTGGCCCACCATTGGCCAAGCGGTTCCGTTCCCTGAACACTGGGAATTCAGTCGCCAGGACCGGCTGGCCACGTAGAGTTTTCTATGTTTTCTCCACATCTTATAGATGTGGAGAAAACGCCTGAATTTGGACCAGTTACAAACGCTTGAATTTGGGCCTAGGGGAATGTTTCTCTACGGAGGCGATATCGCCCCTATGTGGGCGTTTTTCCATGTTCAGGGGGCGATTAGTAACAATTTATATTTTGGGGAGCGAAAAACAATTTTCTGGGCGATATAGTAAAACATTATATTAAGAATAATTAGATATTTTATTCGTTATATTGTATAATAATTAAACAAATAACATTATACTAGTCACTAGTAGGGAATTCGATCCCGGTCCTTATTTCTAATCCCGGGATTTCGGGATTATACTTATTCGATCCCGGGATCCCGGGATTATTTCGGTATTGAGGGTTAATAAAAAATAAGAAAATCTTACAGAAATCAACAAATCAAAATTTAGACAAAAATCAACATATTTTACAGTATACACCTAGCTAATTTAATCACTCTAACTAATCAGACTCAGAGTCAGACTAACCAGACTTAAAATCACTCAGTCTTCATGTTAAATTTATTCTTTTTTAAGCATCACTGAGATCTCTTTAAACTCACATAAATTGAAAAAACCTTTATGTAACAAACTATGCAAATAAACGTTGAAAATTAACAAAAATCTCTCTTAACATCGACTAAATAGACTACTTTCATATAACAACCTAGTAAGTAGGTAGTAAAGTAAGTTTCTTAGCAAAAAGTATTTAAAAATAATATTAATCAGTCACATTTTTCTTAAATATAAAGAAAACTAATCTAATAGGAACATTCTAATTTGAATTGCGAAAATATGATCTGAGAAATAACAACGCATCCTGTGTCTCATCACCAAGTCTGCTTCTCAATTTGTTGCACATATATGCAGCTGCTGAGAAAACGCGTTTAGGTTTGATGGAAGTTGGAGGAATCGTTAGTAAATACTTATAAGCCCGTTCTAGTTATAGCTTCGAGGACACGGGGAGGTTGGAAGAAAACAGTCCGGTCGACACAGATCGGGATTGTAGGAGTAAAGGCTACAATCCCGATTGTTTCGATCATTGTAAGCATGCCTTTCTAAAAATAAACACGTTAATTTTGTAAATTCGGTCTCTGTGTGAGTCTCTCAGCATCCAGCAAACCACTACTCCCAAACGTAAAAAGACTTTCTCGCATCATCCTGACAGATCACGGGCAAGGCGGGGGTCGTAACCTTTTCACCTAAGGTCGACCCCCCTAAGCGAGAGGCGTCGGGTCTATATTAACCACACTGGCAAAACAAGATGGCTGACACATTGACAGGTAAAACGCACTGAGTAGTGCTCTCGACTGCGCCAGAAAATCGATTGGCGCCCGCGAAAATTCAAAAATACAAAAATGAAGTATATTACCAAGTAACCCAGTGAGAACTGCTTGCCTATCATTTTAGTTGAAAATACAAGAAGTTTTATTCCAAGCAAGCATCGCAAGCCCGCTTGGTTAATTTCTGCTGCTTGCTTGGAATAAAATTTCTTGTATTTTATATTAAAATGATAGGCAAGCAATTCTGTTAAAAGCACTGGCACTGAACGTTTCGCTTCATGCAGTCTATTTTGCAATTTTTTTTAAATGATGTCAATCCCGAAAATCCCGGGATTAGGAAAACTTAATCCCGAAAATTTTGGGACTGAAAAGTGGTCGGGATCCCGGGATCTCGAAAATCGGGATCCCGGGATCAAATCCTCTAGTCACTAGTCTATTTAATGCAGTACGAATTTGGCGTAAGCCTTGGCCCTCGGCATCGGAATTTTGAAGTGAAGGGGGGCGATACTACGTTGAAGTGGGCGACGATTCGTTAGAGGTTGAGAAACACTAGTCTAGACAGACCGTCCAAATGTTGCGTTGCCGTAAGTTAATAAACAAAGAACATTATAATTTTTATAGTTGGACTTTAGAATTGTTTTTTTTTCGATTATTTCTATATTAATATATGTAATGTCTATTAAATAAGCACGTAGGCTTATTTAATAGACATTACATGAAAACACGTGACAACTATTAGAAGACGTCAGGTGAGTATTATTCAAAATTATTAATATATAAATCGATATATCTAATTTTTAAATTAGATACATCGATTTTTTAATGAATTTAATTGAGAAACGCAATAAATTTATTTTAAGTGCTATCCTCTGTAAACAGGTAAGCTATTATACAACACGTACTTTGCTAAAAGCAATGTAATTAGCTTCAGTAAAGAATATTTTAATAGCTTCAGTAAAGTAGACTTCTTAATGGATTTCAATTAAACCGTCTTGTCTACGCCATATTCTAAATATTTTCTTGGGGAAAATCTATACACGCGTGTTCTGTTAAATGCCGAACACCAGAAAATTAATTCCCCTCGTTTTATAATCAACATCAGAAAACTGAGACACACCAATTAAGTTTTTTCATAGCCGCGATTTCATTCATTGACTGATAGCCAAATCGTAGACCTTCTCTAACAAAACTCTTGAGTTGTAATCAACGCTTAAAATTCTATCTTTCATTTCTATTACGATTTGCAAGTAAATTTAAAATGGCCACAGACTTTGAAATAGAACCTGAAGAGTCAAATTGCATCCGCTGCTTGATACAGCCAGTGATTCAGATTTTTGTATCCCTTGGAGTAGATCCAATACAACCATGCTTTCACTTAAATTCTCAGAAAAATCAATGGAAAACTCAATTATATAATTTTTATAGTTGGACTTTAGAATTCTGTTTTTTCGGTTATTACTGTATGTATATTCTAATCATGGTATTTGAAAACAGTAAAATACATATTCCTTGTGAAGCATGGATGGGACGAATCACCGAGAACAGAACTCACCTGATGATAACAACATTAATATTAGTAAATCTTCTTTTTTTCTTATATTCTTTAATAAGACGATCAAAGATTAAATTGTTTCTTCGAATGTCCAGCTATAAAGGTGAAAAAAGACGAATATTAAAATTATCAAGAACAGTTATTCAAGTACAAGTGACATGTATTTGTTTCATTGTCATATCACATTCCATAGAAATAGTTACGAATAGATATTTAGCAATTAAAGAGAAAAATGGAGAAACAGAAGCATTGATATGTTCTATGTTTATAACAGTTTTTGATGCATATTTGCTTGGTTATCTAATAGCTTTGGGAATCTTTGGCGGATTTACTTGTACAATTATCAAGTGGAGATTCGAGAAATTATCAGATGAACTTAAAAATATAAAAATCAAGAGAAATGACATCAAGTTGTATTACAGAATAGAAGCAATAATCAGAAAACATAGAGAATTACTCGAACAAATTTATATCTTTAATTACGATGCTAATTTTAAAAGCGTGATATTTTTAGCTTATAATTCTATAATCTGGTTATTGGCGTTAGCAGTTTCTTTATTGTTAATGCAAAAAGAATTTACCGTGTTTACTTTTACTATTTCCGTTTTCATAATAACTGGAATATCTTCAGCTCTTTCTTTTAGTGTTGTATTATCTCGAATATCATCAGTTGTAAGTATCAATTGTTATATAAATTAAAAATTAACTTACAAAACTTATTTTATGATATTGTTTCGTTATTTATTTTGATATCATTTTTGGTATTCTTCTCAAATATTTAGGCTTATGGATCTTTTGTGGAAATCAGAAAATTTTGCTCTATGAATATTTGTATTACTCGAAAATTAAAGGTAAGTTAGTTACATCAACGAATATCATAAATTCTGTATCTGTAAGTTCTTTTTCGAATAACTAATTTCTTAATTTAATCTTTCCAGATTGTTAATTTCATGAAAAGATTTGGAAATATTGCAATCGGAATTTCGTGTGGAGGATTTTTCATCATAACAAGGACCATACCAATTAGAGTAAGGAAAGGATTTTCTGTAATATTTGCTTAATTGTTACACAATAATTATACTTATAATATTGTTTCAGATGGCCGAAACTTTAGAATCAGCTTTTTCTATTATTTTGAATATTCATGAAGCTTCTACACGAAACCCATGCAAAAAATTATTCAATATTTCTCATAAGCTTTTTTAAGTACATGAAGTAACTTCTTCGTATACTTATAAGTACTTATGAAGTAACTTCTTCGAATGATGTAAATAAAAAGCAATTACAAAGAAACTGAACAGGCAATGCATTAACTATTTAAAAACTGTTGAATAACATTTGAACGAAAATAGCATGCATTGCTATTTTTACAAGGCGATTACAAATGTTTTCTTAATAACCGATCCTTGAAATATCACCTTTCTAAAGACTTTGGATCGGATCATCAGGAATATTATGGACTATAAAGTTGGCTTAAATTTTGTTCGTGGACTGTTTTAAACTCTTATGCTTGCGGACAATAAGGATTTTTCATATTAAACGTGGGATGGGACAGAGTCGTAATAGAGATGACCGAGTGGGTAAATAATAGACACAATCTATCCGAATAAAACTTTTCATTTATATAACTTTCTGAGGATCGATCTCCAAGTTTACTTTGAGTCACTTAAAGCAACAGGCTGAAATCTTTATTGTTTCATTCGGTCTTCAATTAGGTGCGAAGTATATCTTTAATGTAGTATTCAAAATACTGTAAGAGGAATAATTACTAATCGATTCGAATTATGCATGATGAAGCTTGATTATGTTTCGGATTTTAAGTTCGAATTTAAGAATTCTTTATAAATTTATTCGTGCGATAAGCGGTTTAAAAATTATAAATTCTCTCTTCGCTTAAATTTTCTCTGTGCAATTTCTATAAATATTTCTAAATACTGTAGAATATTTAGGTAATTTTATAGAACATCACAATAGTATAGAACTGAGTAGAATCACTCAAAACAATTCTGTAGATAACTTACATTTTTTCTAGAATAATTTATTCCCTAGATGAATGTTTGGGTAGTTAAAATATTACGAATCTCAATTAATATATCTGTTTTATTTAAATCTAAATAGTTTTCAATAAAAATTATGGCATTTAATATGTTTTCAATGGTGTAAAAATGTAAGTAACATCGACATTACCATTAAATTTGTATAAAAAACTTAAACGAATAATTAAATCTGATAGAATATAACAGAGATATTTTTAATCTTTTATATTCTTTCATTTTAAAATTCTAGAATTAAAGATATGTAAAGTTCATCCTGCTAACTTAACACATTATATTTAGCAATTTTCTGCTGGCTATATGCGGGTTATACGCACGTAAATAAGTTCCATAAAAAAAACTAAAAGCATATAGAAAAATACTTCAGCATTTGTAAAATTCTCCATTACGGGGAAGCTTATAATATATCCTTTACTTATAATATTTAAAATGTGTGCCATAAGTTTTTTCAAAAATAAAGCATTTGTAACATTGAAAATTTGCACATCAGTAAAGAATACTTTCAACTTTTTACTCATTTCGGTCTAATAAATTAACATTAGTTTAGAATATTTTAAAGTTCGATTTTTCTCTTAATCAGTTAGTATTATGTTCGTCACTAGATGTCGCTACGTGTTCAAATGCAGCCCTGTTTCTCAACTATTTTGACTTCTGGTCCCTTTAGAACTTAATATTTTTTGTGACCAATAGCTTATTTTAACATATTTTTGCATTTCAGGCGACGTTGTTAGAGTTAATAGTAAACATATTTCGGAAAAAAAAAATTGAAAATTTACGTGCAAGATTCGACATGTCTTTTACAAGAAACAAATGTGTGTATTGTCTGGCAACCAGGGCTGTGGAGTTTTGCTGTTTTAGCCGGAGTCGGAGTCGTCAAAAAATCCGCCGACTCCGACTCCTTTTTACTTACCAACTTTTTATGTATTAATATATAAAATGGAAAAGTATTGGAATCGTGTCAAATTTGACCCTCCAAGTTTTTTTTTTAATTTTTTTTTGCAAATCCACACGTTTGGAGACCTCCCGAACCCCTCAAAAAAGCCAATAAAAGTTGGAAAAACTCGCGCGCGTGTATGTGTTGGCGTCTAATTTGTTTAATTTCTTTATTTTCAATTCTGAGAAATTAAACAATATCTTAGAATGGGTAAAGTTTAAGAAACGAAATGTGGCACTGTAGCTTGCGTATAAAGGGGCATTAATACTATTAAATTTTGGTTCTTAATTAAAGGTCGACAAGGTTGAGACATAGAAGGGGTCATGTGTCATACCTCTTAATGACTATTTTACTCGTTATTAGCGTTTTTTTTTTATACAATCGGTTGTTTTCTTTTGTTCCCTCCCATGGAGAATTTGTCTATACCCCCATTCGGGTTGTACATTTGCGCGTGATTGTTTGTTGAGCTCCAAGGCAAGTCAGCCGTAATGGGGCTCCTACTGCCTCAAAACAGGGGCAGTTATACTGTATTCAACTGTATTTTGGCTATTTGTACTTTTGTGTTTAATAAATGGCACTCGGCAGGTGCTCTGAGATGTCATATTTCACTCTTTCCTATCTACCCTTTTTCTTCTCTTCTCTCTTCTCACTTCTTCTACAGCTCTTCATCTTTCCTTTTCCAAGGCTACACCTATTGGTGGTGGCCTTCTAATTTTTTAGTAAATGTAAAATGTTATATATATAACAGCCGGAAAAGTAAAAATTATCGAATACATATTTATATATTACTTAGAGAAGTCTTTTAGCTTTGGAATAAAAAGTTTCTACGTTCTATCTTTACTAGAACTCTAGTTATTGAATCTTTTATTCTGAGGTCACGTGATGACATCAGAATTTCCGGGTCTCTTTTGGTAACAAGTCCGCCCCTGGTCGGAGTCGGATGGCAAGGAAAATTCGGAGTCAGAGTTGGAGTCAGTAGATTTTTACTCGACTCCACAGCCCTGCTGGCAACAAATAAAATATTTTAGATTCAAAATGTCCTTATCAAATTTACTTCTCTATTTTATTTAAAAAATATTTTAATAATTTTGAAACATTTCTCTAATAATTTATTTATTGAAGTGTCATATCGTTTTTATATGATTTTAATATTTTATTCTGACTCTAGCTCCCTTGAGTTTCTCTGCCCCAAAAGTTAATTTTTGAGGCAGAGCAATGTGGCTACCTTAAAATGGGACTACGATTGATAAATACTAACTTACAAAATTTTTATAAATGGCACCGTATATGGCAACGCGACACCAAAGCGTTCTGTCGAGGGAAATTTCCAGGAAGACTTTCTATGGGAAACTGTTCCCTGTTTAGGTATTTCTGACATAAAAAAAATTCGGAAAGCTTCACGTGCCCAGCCCGTTGGCGAAGCGCGAACCTACGATCATCAGTGTTCAGTGGTTTCATCCACTCGCCCACTGTGGACATGGTTATAATTAAAGTCAGGTGTTTAGAGGTTTGTATAGAAAGAAGAACTAATAGGCCAAATGCAACGAAATTTGGTCAGCATACTTAATAAGCATCAGATTTCAATTTTGAAAATAAAAGTTTTGTTCCAAATTTCCCTCTAGGAAGAAATTTAGTACTAATTTTCCTGCAATTTACACATTAGATAGATTATTCAAAAAAATTCAAGCAATACACTGATATTGACTTACAAAGGACAATGATGTAACTGCAATTTAGAGTAACGATTATAGATTTCATGAGTTACAATGTTACATAGAATACTTTTACACGTGTTGTTAAATTTCACACACAGACTTGTTTAAGCAATCTGTAAATCAGACTAACGAAACTATAATAAATTTGAAAGTTCTGTATGTTGTTTGTTTGTTAATTTACAGCAACACAACACTTCGGCGATCTGCCTAGGGAGGATATCTTCCGGGAGGTCTTTTTAAGGGTAACTCGCCCCTTAGGGGTTAAAACGTGAAGAAAACCCGGAAAATTCCACGTGGCGAGGCGCGAACCCACGATCGAACTCTCAGTGTTCAGGTAACGAGAACCACTTGGCCACTAGTGGTCCAAAAGTTTTGTGTGTTTCTCATTGTGTGTGGAAGGAAACGGCCAATGATTGTCAGTTTTTTGGTGTAGTACATTTGCCTCTGCTCTCTGCGTATCTCCTCTCTCACATCGCATAAAACTTTTTATAATTAATTTTTATTGTATGTGCCTTCCACTTCCTTGTTCTGGAGTACTCTATGCATTTGCTAAAACAACACTCGCGACAACCGAACGTAACAGACAGGAAGTAAAATTCCGTCTTTAGAAAAGCTAAGTTAGGAACACCGCTGATAAGCAAGGCACTTTTACTATTCCCACAAGCAAAATTATCAACGTGTTAAATGATGTCCATGTTATTGGAAATCATTTGGCTAGTCATTCTTTCATTCGTGAAGTGCTGATGCAATAACCTTTGCACATTAACAACGATATGGGGATGATTTATGGTGCATAAAGATTGTGATATCCAAACTATTTTGTTCCTGAAAGGATGACCAAGCTTGAAAGCATGCCTCCATATCTAATAGCATTGACAGAACATGTCACTGGCCAAGATGCAATGTGTTTGACGTGAATAACGGCTACGTTTTAGGTCATTAGGCTATTTGCGTTACAGAAGTATGTGACATTTTTCAGCCAGAATACAGAACTTCATCGCTCAATATCAGTGGATTTTGATGTTAACACAAAGAAAATTGCATGTAAAATAAAGTATATTTAATTAGCTTTCGCGTGATATAACTTTTATTTGTATTATGTATTTTTATACTATTTTATATTGTTTTGTTTGTAATTTGTATTGTATTTTATATTTATTCCTAATTAATAGATAATAACAGACTACTCGTAGTATCTTATATCAGTATCTTAAATCGAAAGATATTTTATATCATTTTAGATATATTGTGTTTCTTCAGTATATCTACAAAACGAACAATTTTTAAATTTTTAAACCCTAGAGGAACTAAAACTTTTCCGTTTTTGATTCAAGGTGGATTTTTCACTTTAAATCTAGGGCCAAAAACACCATCTTTGCGATATGAATGCCTACTTTATTATCTCCCACGAATTTTAATTTTTTTTTTCTGCCTGAAGCGCAAATTCCGAATTTTTTCCGAACGCGTTACATGATAAATTTATTGGTGTGCAATGTTTCGAAATGCGCTGCCATTTTGTGTAAAGATGCTAAGAATTTTGGATTTACTTATCTAAACTAGGACATGGTGTCTAGATTTCTTACATATTGCACAGTGTAATGGCAATTTTTTATATAATTAACAGCGCAAAACTGAAAACAGAAGAGCAAAAAAAAGTGCCAAAACATATAATACGTGATATCGATTGGTGCCTTCTGTTATATTCATGGAATGAATAATAAAATGGAACGAAAGATGAAGCAAGAAGTCGGCAGGAAAAAATTCTTCCATTACAATAATGAGAATTTTATCGTTGCATTATCAAATTACTTTACTTCATTTATGTTATTTTTTATTTAAAACGATTGAATATTTAAAACAATTACAAGTGATAATCATCACTTGTAATTGAAATGCGTGTTTGTCAACTTCAAAGTGAAAAATTGTGACTTCATGTACGGATCATGGACGTCTCGATTTTCTTTAGAAATACATTTATTAAATGCTACTACTTTTTTTTTATATTAATATCAATTTCAATTAAATACAACAGTTAAATTATCCGAGTCTCGTATTATAACTAGAAGACAACACAGCTATACAATAATTATGTTGAAAAATTAAAAATTTACACATAATACAGAAATTAACCAAACCAAGCTATTTTGGAATTTTCTAAGAAAACGTAAGTAAAATATTCTACAGTATTTATAAATATTTAAATCTCTATTACAGGTGAAGAAAATCACAAGAAATGCACAGAACATTTTATGTGCATACATAGAAACACAATAATATACTTTTTCATTATTAGTGTTTGATTAACACTATAAAAATTCCGGTGGTATGTTCACAGTCAGGAATCCTCGTTTGAAACCGAATCATAATTATGTCTTGTTATGTTTTACTTGAATAATTTCTCTACTTACAGTACATTATGCTGACGTTGTAAGTGTAGTTTGTCCATTTTATGGATAATATTATTAATATATGATGTAAAAACTCGATATAAAATTTATAAACTATTCAATAGAATAATAACAAAGGTTAAGGTAGAGGAAAATGAAAAGTTTTAATCTCCAAATAGAAAAATTTTATGAATTACTTCCGTTATTCTGACTTTAAAAATATTCATCTATAATTTCATTATAAAAAATTAGCTGGCAAGGACTCTTGCAAGACTTTTTCGGCACTCATAATTTACAAAATTAAAATTATGGCGACATCACAAATAAGATTCTACTAAAAATAAAACATTTTTTTTTTGTAATAACATTATTTATTATAGAAAGGTAAAGTCTTGCCTTGAGTTAGTGGGAATTATTAAAACAAATTTTCTTTATCCCTTCTCGTACTAAAAATATATCTATCTATCCCCCTATATCTCATCTCCCATAATCTCTAAAATTGAATTGCATCAATGATCCATATATAGAATTAATCCTGCAGAGTTTTAATATTTTTGGATCATTCACTGCCGCGATATAATACAAAATAAGCGCCGACACACCTACACACATGCAGAGTTTTATAAGAGTTTGGAGACTTGAAGTGTAAAAAAAGTCGACAAACTCAAAAAATTATAATAGGTCAAAATTTGGCCGAGCACCTTACTTTTTTTATGCTATATTCTATAACAGCTGAGATAGTAATTTTACATAATATTTTACTTTAAACTTGATCAAACAGTTTTAAATAGATAATTTAACCTATTCAAATTTCATTATAAAACATTTTCTGATTTATCGTAACAGCATTCGAAGAGATTATTTTGAAAATGAAAATAATTAAGAATATTTATGCGAGATATTAAAGTTTTTGCATTGATTTCGCGTAGAAGCTTCATGAATATTCAGAATAATGGAAAAATAAGATTCTAAAGTTTCGGCCATCTGAAACAATGTTATGAATATAATTATTGTGTAAATTATGCTATGTAATTAATAAATATTCAGTATAATAAAAACTGTGTAATATTTGCTTAAAATATTACAGAAAAACCTTAATTGGTATCTCTCTTGTTATGATGAAAAATCCTCCGCATGAAATTCCGATTGCAATTTTTCCGAATCTCTTCATGAAATTAAGAATCTAAAAGATTAGCTTAAAAACTTAGTCTAAAAAAAGTTAAAGATTAGCAATTTACATTTTATATTGAATTATTTGGTTGTGAGTAATATTTATTATTTTCAGTGTAAAATGTGTTTTTGTTTTTGTTTTTTTTTTTTTTTNCATTTGTAAAATTCTCCATTACGGGGAAGCTTATAATATATCCTTTACTTATAATATTTAAAATGTGTGCCATAAGTTTTTTCAAAAATAAAGCATTTGTAACATTGAAAATTTGCACATCAGTAAAGAATACTTTCAACTTTTTACTCATTTCGGTCTAATAAATTAACATTAGTTTAGAATATTTTAAAGTTCGATTTTTCTCTTAATCAGTTAGTATTATGTTCGTCACTAGATGTCGCTACGTGTTCAAATGCAGCCCTGTTTCTCAACTATTTTGACTTCTGGTCCCTTTAGAACTTAATATTTTTTGTGACCAATAGCTTATTTTAACATATTTTTGCATTTCAGGCGACGTTGTTAGAGTTAATAGTAAACATATTTCGGAAAAAAAAAATTGAAAATTTACGTGCAAGATTCGACATGTCTTTTACAAGAAACAAATGTGTGTATTGTCTGGCAACCAGGGCTGTGGAGTTTTGCTGTTTTAGCCGGAGTCGGAGTCGTCAAAAAATCCGCCGACTCCGACTCCTTTTTACTTACCAACTTTTTATGTATTAATATATAAAAATTTATGAAATAAGGTTTACCTAAAAAGATATAAATGTTCCATTAATTCTCTATGTTTTCTAATTATTGCTTCTAGTTTATGATACAATTTGATGCCATTTTTCTTAATTTTCATATTTTGAAGTTCATCCGATAATTTTTCGAACCTCCATTTGAAAATTATAAAAAGAAATCCGGCAAAGGTTGCCGAAGCAATAGTATATCCAAACAAAAAACTGTCAGCAACTGTTATAAACATGGAACATAACAATGCTTCAGTTTCTCCGTTTTTCTCTTGAATTGCGAGATATCTATTCGTAACTATTTCTACGTCGTGTATTGTCACTATCATGATAATAATTATCAGTTGGATATGAATAATTGTATTCGATAATTTAATAATTCGTCTTTTTTCACCTCTATAACCGGATATTCGAAAAAAACAATTTAATCTTCATTTGTCTCAATAAGAAATATGAAAAGAAGAGAAGATTTGCTACTACATACAATATTATTGTCAAGACAGTTCGATTCTCAGCAATTCGTCCCATCCAGGCTTCACATGGAATATGTATTTCAGTAGTTTCAAATAAACTGATTAGAATATACAAGGAAAGGTAACTCAAAAAGTAGAATGCTAAAATCCAAGAGTAAAAATTATATAATTGTGTTTTCCATTGATTTTTCGGAGAATTTAAATGAACGCAAGACTGAATTGGATCTATTCCGAAAAGCTTAAGAATTCGATAACATGGTTGTATCAAGCATCGCATACAATTTGATTTGTCAGATTCTATTTGAATTTCTTCTGTCATTTTGAATATATTTGCGAATTATAAACGAAAGAAGAAATTTATATATTAATTAATTATATTTTCATAGGTTGTAAGTCCAAAATATATACTGTATTTATATGAGAATTTAAAATTTCTTCAAATCCTTAATTTACATTAGATATACATTGTGTCCATATTCAATTAACACTTGAAAATTCGAGACTAATCTTTACTGCTCTCTCACTTAAAAAGTCTGTGATGAAGATGAAGAGAAAAGCGTTCACATTTTATTAGAGAATGCTTGTATAAAATATTTTTATGAAATTATTTAGAGTATTTTGATAATAAGTAATTTTAATTGAGATTTACAAAAATAATTTAATATATGTATAAAATATGATAATAGGTGTTTGTGTAAGCTAGTTTGCATATGATAATTAAAATGCTTCTTTAAAACTGGTATATATAATATTTTGTTTAATGTAGCTTAAACTATGTTTAAAATGAAAGTACGTTCTTCAGTAATTTAATAATTAAACTCGTATGATACGCATCTGATATTATGTATAATATCTATTAGTAAATGAATTAATTTACTGAAAATCTTTGTAATTAGTTTAATATTAATTCTTATTAATCTGAAGGCATTAAGACATAACTTAAAATTGCTATTTTACAATACAGTGAAACCTCGCTTAACGAGCATAATTCGTTCCAGAACCTTACTCGTAATGCGAAACACTCGTTAAGGGAAACAATTTTTCCATAGAAATTAATGTAAAATATGATAATGCGTTCCATGCAAAAAAAAAATACTCAAATACCGTATTTACTTGCGTATGACACAAAGCTTTTATTAATTGTTCACTGCTTCAAAAACTTAGGTCGTCCTATAAGCGCGAGTGAAGGATCCTTTGCGTTTTTGCAATAATTTTTGTAAGCCGTGTATAATTCATGCTGTTAATACAGCAGAGTGCTATCGAGGTCAAGGTGAATGTCGTTTTTAAAGAGATGATCCCAAAATAGCTAATCATTTAGCAATGATTATAAATGTAGTTATTTCATATTTGTTCAATTGGTATTTTTAATGAATATCTGTACACTCTGAATCATTAAAGATAAACTTTTTCCTGTCACGTGCATTATAATCTTTTAGTTTTGCTACATGGGTATCAGGTGCGTGGAAAAGCAATCTTCAAAAGCTGATAGCAGTCATTCAGGAAATAGTGCATTTTAAATTCACTCGACGGATCAGAGGACGATGCTTTGTGGAGAAGGAATAAAAAAGAGGCGAATTGTAACGAAGCTTCGAAGGGCGAGTCCGAGTAGACAACAGATGATAGCGTCAAGAAAACATGATTGTTTGCCTTAATACGTGCATTTGATGATAGTTTATTTGTGATTAAACGATTTAAAATTAGAATTGTGTTAATAAATCTAATTTTCTTTATTTTGATCTTTAAAGTCACACCTCGTCCTATATGCGAGATCGTCTTATACGCGAGTAAATACGGTATTTTACGTATAACGTTTATTCAAAGAAAATTATACAATGTACATTATTAAGGAGCGTGAATAAATATCATCTTTTCTTCTAGCACGGAATGAACCAACCTGGAATGCAAATTCGATTCATTGTAGAAAGTTCAGTAAAGAAGTTCTGTAATAATTTATTCTTATAAAATAATTTCCAATGAAGTTTATTATTGCTTTTAATTTGAACGTTTCGTGTAATATTTGATATTGAGGTATTGCATTTAATCAATTTCAATTCTGTCTATTCCAAAGTTTTGATGAAATCCTCTAGTCAGTCCAACAGACTAAGCAATTCAGAGGAACCATTCACTTTTGGAACAGTACCGAACTTGGATCAGTTTCAAAAGTGGAGCTGTATTTCCCACTTTTATTTTACACACTTCTCGGATGCCAATGATGCCAAGTAAATCATTCTTATTAATCATTACTTATTGATATATTGGGTTGAACAGAAACCTTTTTGAATATTTTAACAGTTGTCGTTACTTAACATAAATTTAACACGTAATTGCTTATATATGATTGTACTTTTTGTTTACAAGCTTATTTTAAACTTTTTACTTCACATTTTGTTTGAATATAATCAAGTTGAAATATCTTCAAATAAGAAACGTATCAGGCATATTAGTCTTTGTGAATTTCGTAAAGAATACAACGGAGTACAAACAGTAAAAGCTTTACTAATATGTATGGAAAATATTCTCTAAATCTTCTAACATGTGAAAGTGATTTAAAAAGTTCCGTTTAGGAAATTTGAACTAAAAGGTACAAAATGGATGATGCGCCAAAAAGCTGTGGAAAAAGGAATATTGCAAGAACTTGTTTAAAATCAACCAATAACAAACAATATATATAACTAAGCAAATCAAAAAATAAAGCGAAAAAGCACTGAAAACACACGTGCGTAACGCAAGAGCAAGAAACGACTTTGGCGCACAACTGACTGCACTTAAGCTTCGAGCTGCTCGAAGCTCTATATCTTTTTGTAACATATTCGCCGTATATGATTCCAAATTACTCTCAAATTTATTCATGAATCTAGTAATCCCAGCTTGTATATTTCCATTTTTTTTTTTTTAAATTTTGAAATTTCGTCCATTCTTTTAATATGTTAATATCAATTACAATTCTACTAGAGAGTCCAAATTTTTGGCTTTCGATATATCCAAATAATTCGATAATTTCAATTTTCACAAATTTCAGTAAAGTAAACAAAGTTCAATTCTTTACTTGATTCTCCCTTGTGATCTTTTTTCTATATTTCCAATCTGTTTCCCGGACATGTACCAAAATATTTGTGGTGCTTCACGGTCCATAGTTTCAAATCAATACTAAGGTGGTTCAGTTTCACCTATCCTAATATTCAAAATATTTACTTCTAAAGGTTCTAATAAAACTTCACGGTCTAGTCTCAACGGAATGTCAACGGTTTAAATGAAACATTCAAAACTTATTTGACAGCGAGGTCTACAAAAAGAAAACATTCCAGATCCCCTCTGGCGTAGGGCGCGTTTCTTTGTCTAGCAGCTAAGTAAGCAAACCAATGAGATACATCATTTCGTATAAAACGAACTACGTCATTGGCTTACTTACTTAGCTGCTTGACTAGGAAACGAGCACGTATCCAATTTTATCCTCGCCTTGGAGACAAAAAGAGACAATTTGTATAATCTCATAGCCGAAACACAAAGCTCACACACACTAAAAAATCTGTCACTACCACCACAGTCAAAAGAGATTGATTGCAAAGTTGACAGATTAGGCGAAAATTATCAGAATTCCGTTACTTTTGAATTACTTATGCTAGTTAATTTTTATTTTTTCAACTTGCTAATTTTTGGAATAAGAAAAAACTTTTGATGCTAAAAAAAATGCTGTAAATCTGCTAATTTTTAAATAATGTTTTATAGAAAAGTTTGAAGAAGTCTTCATGATTAATATTAGTTTTTGCATATGATTAACTTGTCCTCTAGCGGGAACATTGAAGTACAGTTGCAAAAATCGAACTTTAGGAGTTGGCAACATGGTCCACTGAGCATCAGCAGTTTCAGTTTAACATCGTTAAACACTTTCAAGATGTTTAATTTTGCGATTTTCTTTAATAATACAATGAGTAAGTATTCCAAATACGGTAAAATAATTCCGTAACTGAATAAATCTTACCATTCCACCTTTCGTAACTGAATAAATCTTAGTTTCAAGCTGCTTGTAGGAGGTAAAATGCGACAATAGTAAAGCAAGTGAAAACTGGGCAATTTGATTATTAGAGCTCACACAACGGATTTGAAAATGCACTTGTCGTCTTTGAAACATAAAAGCAATTGATTCTTCATCACAACAGGATTTGCCAAAGAAATTTTTCTAGACTAAACAAATTTACCGTATTTACTGGATTTAAAACTGGCTGCATTCGTTGCTTGTCATATAAGTGTTAATGATGTTGATCACTTAGAATTATTCAAAAATGAACTATCAGAACATGGCAGAGGACTATTTTTGATCAATCTCCATACTTTCCGCACTGTTATATATGAGAGAGCTGAGAAAGTAAAAATCAAATTATATATTTTCTATATTAATTAAAATCCAATTAAGTACTTTTTCCGAAATGAAAAGCTCATTGTGATTTAATTTTTTGATAATAGCTTAATCATTGATACTATATTTAATAATTGAACCTGTATTGATTACGAGTTTATAATTTAATTAGATATTTTCAATTTTTAAAATATTTCTACAATTATTTTTACATATTTATATGCATGCTGTCAAATATAAATTTATTAATATATATTAATTAAACAATATTTTGAATAATTTAAATATTATTTTAAACACTCTGAGAAACGTTGGTTAGTTCTTATTCAAATAATCAAGCTTCATTTGTCAAGTAAGTTTTTAATTTTATTTATATTTAACGGTGAAATTTCCAATATCATCCATATAATACTATCAGATTATGTGTTAAACGGTTTATGTTTATCATTAAGTGCAATTGATGGCTATAGTTTTCACATAGTGATTAATGTTTTCAGGATTTTGAAAAAAGTCGGTCTTATAGGAGGTCCATTAAATTAATCTTTAATAATCGTTACCTGCAGAAATTTGAGGTAAAACATTTTGAATCTGTAGGATCAAACTAACTTGATTTAAAATATTTTAATATTAAACGAATCCAACTTTAATTCAAGAAATTTGGTCGCATAGACCTGTGTTTTGTAAAGTGTGATAAGCATCTCCTAGGACAGGGGTGGCCAACAGTTTTTGCCTCCGGGCCGAACTGGAAAGAAAACTTTTTTCACGGGCCGAACCAGAGGCTGCCCTAGGAAGATTTTGAGGGGGTGCGAGATCTCATTGTGGTGTCACCCCGTAGAAACTAAATTGTAGATAGAGATTACAGATACATTTTTCACATTATCATACTTTATTCTACGCTGTAATGGAGGGTTTCTAAACGCACAGTGAGTTGTTGATCTTTTTTTAGGCGTCAGAATTTTTCATCGAGCAATTTGGACTTGAGTAGCTAATATTGAAAGATTAATCGCGGACGGCATAAATTCATTAGACGGGCCGGATCCGGCCCGCGGCCCGTATGTTGGCCAAGCCTGCCCTAGGAGATGTGATACGCACAAAATCATTAAGATGTACGAGTAATTTTCGGCAATGCCACTAACTTATAGAATCACTGTTAATAAAATACTGAAGTAACAAATTACAGTCATTGCCATAAAAATTAGCGCTCCAAGAAGGAGTTGTCGGAATCTAACGAAATTATACACGTGTAAGTGTAACGGTGATATAAGTGGTTAGAAAATGAAAGCAAAAGGATCATTTATTGCAGAAAAAACCACAAATGAAAAGAGGTTCTGGTACCCTGTAATACCATTTCTAGCGTGAATATACGATGTGATACCGGCGGATGCGGAGACATACAGGTGCATCCTACAGCATCTCAGTTCACAGTTGCTTCCAATGATCCTCTAGTTCGGCCAAACTCCTAGGCTGTCAAACTTGGAGTCTCAGGTGATTCCAGACATGTACCATTGGTGACAAATCAGGAAACTGGGCAGGCCAGGGAAGTGAGCAATGTGGCAGAGGCAGTCCTGTGACACCCTTTCTGCGTGTGTTCGAGATTGTCATGTTGGAAAAGGGCTCTTGAGAGACCTGTCATGAGAGTTAATACATATGGCTGCAGAATATTACAGTACTAACATATCGCTGGGCTGTCATGATTACTACTAGAGGTGACCGGTTGTCATATATGATAGCAACCAGACCATCAAACTAGTTATGAGGGCGGTGTGCCGCTCCAAAGCATAGGCAGGATTGAT
Organism: Centruroides sculpturatus; assembly: GCF_000671375.1. Lineage (NCBI taxonomy): Eukaryota > Metazoa > Arthropoda > Arachnida > Scorpiones > Buthidae > Centruroides > Centruroides sculpturatus. The sequence goes on along the minus strand of NW_019384332.1, from coordinate 1,119,752 downwards.
GTGTTCACGACAGGGCCTCAAGAGACAAACATGGCCCGTTGTCAGCGCTCAAACTGAATCTGGATTCGTCGCTGAACACGACCCGGTCCCATTCCATTGTGGCCCAATTTCATCGAGAAAGACGTCACTCCAAACGGAGACGATGGTAGGTGGTGTCAATGGTAGTACATCGCGATACCAAATGTTTCTCATCCAGGCGCCTCGAAATGAAATGGGCACACACTTGTGTCCGGATGACAGACAACAATATGGTCGTCTGTGTGCGTGCTAGTAGGAAGACTAAGCGGTTCTGTTGATTAGTGATTTGTCGAGGGCATCCTGGGACTTGGTGTCGTATGTGCGAGCTTTTTCTTGTGGACGGGAGAAGGTGTTGGGACACCCAACATCTTCTCAGTGTTGTCAGAACGCCCTATATGGCTGACTATTAGGCGAAATGACCATCCGGCTTCTCTCAACCCGATGATCCTTTACCTCTCAAACTCGGTTAGTTGTTCATATGGACTTTGATTGCGATGTAAAGGGATCTCTAGTGATATAGCGTCCCTTCGCGACAGGTAAACTACAGACATGATGCCTTTGACGCTTTTTTATAGTCCAAAGGAGATGCGCTCTGCTGGCATTACGCAGTGAGCCATTACGCCATAACTCTAATCATTTCCATATCTGCTTGAGACTGACTTTTTTGCATGCCAAGTTTCGCTGCGATAGGACAACTCCTTCTTGGCGCGCTAATTATTATGGCAATGAAAAATTATTAAATTATAAAAATTATGTATTTGAAAAATTATTTTTTCTAATAAATTATCCATTTCGTATGAATTCTCCTATTCAAGTTGTAATAAGTGATGCGTTTTGGTAGTGGAAAAGCATTTTTCACAAAGAGATACTCAGTATTTACGAAAACTTAAAGAGTACACTTATACTAAAAGTTTGGGAAAACTGGAGTACTGTATAGGTAAAGTTGCAGCAACTGATTTTGTGCTTAGTGCAATACCATTTTTTGGTTCCTCCTTCAACCAATACTCGTTCATTAAACAAATACGCTAATAAAATCGATATCGTAATAAACCGATTTAATAATGTAAACATTATTTAGAAATCATGATTTTTATTTTTTATTTTTAGAAAAATAAAAATACTCTATTAAAAATTGATCAGATTTAGATCTACTGGAGCCCATGTTAATTAACTCTTAATTTTTAACCATGCCCGGTAGATTCGATAACTGCGTAACGCCAGGTTGTGCAAATTGGGCAAGGATACAAACGAGTACGAAGTTTGCAAGTATGAAGTTTTTCTTCATAAACCTGATTATTAAAGCCAAACGAATTGCCGAATTATCGGGCTTTAAGCTCGATGCCACTATTAAAGCAGCCGAAGTAGAGAAATCAAGAATAGTAAACAGCAAAAGAAGTACAGTAGAGCGTCGTTTATCCGAATCAATTGGGGACTGGGGTGGTTCGGATAACTTATTTTTCGGATAACGAATCATGTACGAAAAAATATATCAATTTATCCCATCTTGACATTTTTCTCCGTTGCGTGTCGCTTCGCGTTGAATTTTCGTCGATGTTAAGCCTAACGAAGACTATTGTATCGTTAAAAATTATTTTTGTATTTTGTACAAACAAAATAAATTTATTGAAAAATATAAAAACAATAAAAAATTATACTTCAGATGTTAATTTAGTATCAAAAACGTAAAACATTTGAGTAGCCCGAGAAATAGCCGAAGATTGCAGCGCCACAGCACTAGCGAAAATTTAAATTTGCCGACTGGAATGCTTTCGGATAACGGACGTTTCGGATAACCAGCTTTCGGATAAACGACTCTCTACTGTACTAAAATCGCGAAAACGAAGTCGAAATCTTCCAGGTTACAAGTGAAAAAAACATATAACATCAGTCTTCTCTTAAATTCATTAAAGAAAATTCTAGTAACATCAATTAAATCGGAAAGTGCATTCTCGGATGTAGGACTTTTCATTATTAAAATAAGACTCACTTGTCAGATTGATTGATCGGAGTATTGACCATCTTTGCTTTTTAAAATCTTATTATAAAAGTTTACAATAATATTTTGTATTGTGTTTTATTTAAAAAACGAAAATTACCTTCTAAGTTAGAAGTTTCATCTAGAGTCGTTTTTCTAAAACTTTCAACACAATTCAAAGCATTTTGTTGTTGTTGTTGTTGTATGCAGTTTCTAGCAAACTTTAGAAAATTTTTTCTATTTTTGAAAATTTCTACGTAATTCAATCGTAATTTTTAATATATATCTTATACAGCATTATTAATATGATTTTGGAGGTGGCAGAACGTATTAAATTACTTTTAAAAATAAAAAATAATTATATCATTTCATTTCATGANTTATTTTTTTCTTTAAATTTTTAACTTAATTCAAAGGCATTTTTGTTGTAAGCAGTTTCCAACAAACTTTAATAAATTTTTTCTATTTGTGAAAATTTCTACGTAATTCAATCGTAATTTTTAATATATATCTTATACAGCATTATTAATATGATTTTGGAGGTGGCAGAACGTATTAAATTACTTTTAAAAATAAAAAATAATTATATCATTTCATTTCATGATATTTTCTATACCTTAAAAATAATTAATTTTGTCCTGGGATTTCCCGAGATCCCGGGACAAGCAAAAGTCCGGGGAATGAGAAACCCTAGTGCTAATAATGTTGATATCACAGTGCTATAATACTGCATTTTTGGAAAACATTTATAAATTCTACAAGATTTTATTAATATCAAATTCAATAAAATATAACAAATTAGCTGAGACTCATGCTATAACTATAAGAGCATTCAGCTATAGAAAACGCTAATTATTTTACAAAGCTAAAAATTTACACTTAATATAGAAATTTTTGTACAATATCCAAGACATTTCTAAGCTATTTTGAATTTTTCTCAGACTATTAAAATATCTAAATCTATATTAAAGATGAAAAAATACATAGAAGGTTTCATATGCATAAATACAAAAGTAATATAATCTTCACTTTCTTAATTATTTACGAGCGCGATTAACATATCAAGATGATGGTCGTATGTTAACTGCCCGGAATCTGAGTTTGAATCAGATGTAGTCAGTAAGTTTTACACCAAATAACATTAATATACCATAAAATGAATTCGATACAATATTCATCAATTATTCAATACAAGAAGGACGAACGTTAAGCTGTGAAAAGCGAAGAGTTTAGCCTTTAAAGAGGATGATTTTTAACAATTAGTTTCTTTATTCCGACTTCAAAACAAGTAATCTATATTTTCATTATAAAGAACAAAGCTGTCAAGGCTCTAGTACGATCTTCCAGCACTCATAATTTACAACATTAAGATCATGTGCGGCGCTAACTCTTACGAGATGCTATTAAAAAATAATTTTATTAATAATAATAATTAATTATAATAAGAAGCAAACGACATTGTTTGGAGATATGGGAAAATTTTTAAACAATTGTAAATGCCAACATCGGGCAAAATTTTAAATTCGATTCCTTCGAATTTGGAATCTATTCCTTTCAATCTCTCTTCCCCATTGTCTTATAATCTCCAAAATTTAATAGCATCAATGTCCCATACATACAACTAATCCTGACAAGTTTTAAGAGTTTTGAATTCTCCAGTCTCGAAATATAATGCAAAATAAACGCCAAAACACCCACATACAGGCAGAGTTTTGTAAGACTTTTGATTTATACTTTTGGGCTCCTGTCAAAACGTGGAAAAGTGTCACTGTCAACTGTCAAAAAGTATCAAAACGAGGAAAATTAATAAATAATTTAACTCATTCAGATTTCTCTGTAGAATTTTTTTCATTTATCTTAACAGCATTTGAAGAGATGATTTGGTGATATAATTAAGAATGCTTATAAGAGACATTAAACAACTTTTTGCATTGATTTCGTGTGGAAGCTTCATGAATATTCAGAATAATGGAAAAATACGATTCTAACGTTTCGGCCATCTGAAACAATGTTATAAATATAATTTTTGTATAAATTTAGCTATATAACAATAAATATATTTTTAAAATGTCTGTAATATTTAAGCAAATATTGTACAAAAAGAAAAAAAACTTTTATTACCTTAATTGGTATCTCCCTTGTTATGATGAAAAATCCTCCGCACGAAATTCCTATTGCGATTTTCCCGAATCTCTTCATGAAATTAAGGACCTAGAAAGTTTAGATTTAAAATCAGTTATTCGAAAAAAATATAAAGAATCATAAATTACGTTGTTTATTACACTTCTTTAGTAGTGAGTGATATCTATTATTCTAAGTGTAAAATTATATTTCCGTCATTAATAAGTAAATAATTTACCTTTAATTTTCGAGTGATACAGATATTTAGAGAACTGAATCGTCTTATTTCTGGAAATGATCCATAAGCCTAAATATGTGAAAAAACAAGAAATTTTAGCAATATATAAAACTAAGTACTAATGCTTACATGCATCAGATAAACAAAAAATTAAATAATTTTTGCAAGTTAATTTTTAATTTTTACTATTAAATAGCCTATAATGTATTTAACGAATTTTTATATAATAATTGATACTTACAACGGATGATATTCGAGAAAGCAAATAGCTGAATATTAAATAAAAATATATTCCAACAGTAAAGATAAACGCAATTGAAAAATAAAACATGGTAAACTCTTTTTGCTTTAATAACAGAAGAAAACTTAAAGCCAATAACCAGATTATAGAATCATAAACTAAAAATATGAGATTTTTAATATTAGCATCGTGATTAAAATGATATAAATGTTCCATCAATTCCCTATGTTTTCTGATTATTGCTTCTAGTTTATGATACAATTTGATGTCATTTCTCTTGATTTTCATATTTTGAAGTTCATCCGATAATTTCTCGAATCTCCATTTGAAAATTATAAAAACGAACCCGGCAAACGTTGCCAAAGCAATAGCGTATGCAAACGAAAAAGCATCAGCAACTGTTATAAACATGGAACATAACAATGCTTCGGTTTCTCCATTTTTCTCCTTAATTGCGAAATACCTGTTTGTAACTATTTCTATAGTATGTATTATGACCATCATGATAATAACTATCAGCTGGATATGAATAATTATATACGATAATTTTAGTATTCTTATTTTTTCACCTCTATAATCTGATATTCGAAAAAACAATTTTATCTTTATTTGTTTCACGAAAAAATATAAGAAGAAAAAAAGATTTTCTACTACATACAATATTATCTTCAAGACAGTTCGATTCTCAGCAATTCTTCCCATCCATGCTTCACATGGAATATGTATTCCAGTGTTTTCAAATAAAGTGATTAGAATATACATGGAAATATAACTCAAAAGGTAGAAGGCTAAAATCCAAGAATAAAAATTATAAAATTGAGTTTTCCATTGATTTTTCTGGGAATTTAGATGAACGCAAGACTGAATTGGATCTACTCCGAAAAGTTTAAGAATTTGATAACATGGTTGTATCAAGCATCGCATGCAATTTGGTTCGTCAGATTTTATTTCAATCTCTTCTGTCATCTTAAAGTTTCAAATGGTAAATAAAAGGGAAAGTTTATATATATATATATATTATGCTTTCATAAGTTATAAGTCCAGAATATACTGTACCGAAATTCAAAATTTGTTCAAATCCTTACATTAATTCTGATCTGAGTCATGTCCACTTTCAATTAATACTACGCAATTAGGAATGTAATCTTCGGTGGTTTATCATGATGTAATAAGCATTTACATCTAGTAGAGAATTTTTCTATAAAATTTTGTGCAGGAAATTATTTAGAGTATTTTAGTAATAAGAAATTTTAATTGAAATTTTATAAAAAGAATTTTATATATGTAGAAAACATGATAATAGCTGTTTGAGTAAGCTGGTTTACTGAAGATAACTGAAATACTTCTTCAAAACTTCTATGTATGGTATCTTGCTTAATGTAGCGACGACGATGTTTAAAATAAAAGTATTAATATATTGATTAGTATGATACTCATCTAATACCTTTTACTATAATATTTATATCGATTTTATTAGCTAATTTTCTAAAAATATACCAAGAAAATCTCTTTAATAAATTTTATATTAAGTAATATTAACCTAAAAGCATTAAGAATAAATTAAAATTGGTGTTTTATAATACATTTATTGAACAATCATCATAGAAAGTTCAGTAAAGAACTTTTGTAATAATTTTACTGTTATAAAATAATTTTTGATTAAGGTAGAAAATATCGCGTACAATTTAAAATGTAGTTATAATATGATGGATTTTAGTGCTTTGTAATTATATATAGTTCCTGTATTGATTATTTACTCCATTTCTTAAATTAATTTCTTGTATGTTCATAGGAAAATATTTTCGATACTTTTAAAAAATGTTTATCGTTATTTTATTTAAATTTGAATATCTATTTAATTCTATTATCAATTTAATCGATCATTTAATTGGAACAATATTGAATTTCTGTTCAAACTGCAATTCTTCTGATTAAATTTTTAAGATCATTAATGGTTTATATTAATGTAGATGTACTNATGCATAATATTTGTAAAAATATTATATTTTAAAATTTAAAGTAGTAAAATGATTCTCAGCAATAAGGTGTATATGTTATATAATATTTAATGATAATTAAGACGAAGCTTTAGCAAAGCCTCTTCCATGTTGCTTACAGAATTTCATTCCTTTTCAAAATTTGATTGATCGATATTGATAAAATTTTGCCGTTTTCTATTACTTGCAATGAAAAATTCAAAAATGTAATAACGATGTTTTTACGATTTCGTTTTTGAGATACATTGAGTTCAAAGTGACAATGTTTCGTACTTCCTGATGCGATTGAGCGCGCCTAATAGAATTTAGGAGGAAAAAATAACAAAAAAATTCTGGAAAAACGAGTCGCTTAACTTTCTCGGCAACATTTGGTGACGTTATCTGTTCTTATATTTTATTTTAAAAACTTTTTATATTTTTAATTATTATAAAATGGCAAAAAACTTTATTTTGAGAGGAGGGATCGGTTTTATAAAAAATTGTAAATGCTAATAACAAATAAAATCGTTATTAAATCTGTCCCTACTGAAGATACACACGACCTCCTTTATCCCTCAACTCCTCGACCTTTAATCAACATAATTTAATAAATTTAATAGCATGAATCCTTTAATAAACACTGCGTAATTTCATGAATTTTTGACAAAAAGCACAGGAGTTATTAAGTTTCAAAGAAGATGAACAAAAATCGTCCCTCCCCATAAACACACTAACATTCATACATAGAAAAAAATCCCTGAAAAATTTTTTTTTTTCATTTCTCGCCGTTTCAAGATCTTCTGAGTCCAAAATGTAAAAATCTTGGGGGGTCATTTTTTGATCGATTGCCTGCTTTTCCTCTGTTATATATAACAGCCGAGAAAGTAAAAATGGACACGAAAAACGAATAAGACACATAAAAACAAAGCAATCAACGCTAATTGCTTTGCTCTTAGATCGCCTATCCATGCAGGAAATGCAACGATCTCCTCCTCTGTGTTCGCAAGTGTAAGGATCACCTTTTTCTTTCCGTCTCCACTACAGTTCTATCGCGATACGACAAAGTCGCGCAATGTCTTAGTAATAACGTTAGGAATACAAATTGTTTTCGTTATTTTGCTAGATTAACTCTTTTGGTACTTTCCAATTTTTAATGTTAATGTACAGTAATTAAACATAAAAAATACTTAAAACTGAGAAAAACGAAAGAAACGCGTTAATTTTGAAGAAAAAGCTTCAAACTTTATTTTTCGTTGTCTGGCTTTTCTGCGAAATTTGACACGAATGAGTCATTGTGTTTACAGCTGGATGACCTTGAGAACAGCTGTTGTTGGATTTCCCGGGACATTCTCATAAAAGTTACAGGAGGCAAAGGGTTTATAGTAGGGTGAATACTAGCTGGCTGTATATTTTTAAAAAATTTCGTTTTTTATTGCGATTTCCGACCTCCCGATTTAATTAAACGTATATAGAATAAAATATACTAATTTAAAAAATTAAAAAACTATTGGAGGTCGTTTTGACATCAGAAATTAGCTTTGAATAACTTTACCGAAGTAAAATCCGTGCACTAGAACTTTAGAACGATGAATGAAATTTGATTTTAAAAAATTCCATTAAAAAACAATTAAGCGTTAATCGTGCGTCATTAAAGGTAGATTAAAATCGCGATAAAATTTTTTCGTGCGAGAAAAAATTTTTGAAAAAATTTGGAGACTTAGAAAAACATTCAAAAATCGAAAAAAAGACTTTTTTCGGGGGTCCAAAAAACCGTTTGTTTTGTAACGCTATGTAACCTGCCCGAGTTTTCTCGGAAGAAGTCCTTAATTTAATTAATTAAGGGTTATAATTATAAATATAAAATGCTTCCAATATGTAAATTAACGCTAATCTAACTCCTAATAAATTGCGTAAAACTTTTTATCTGGTAAAAGTTCATTAGAAATTATGCATAGGCTATATATGTATTACAATGTCAATGTTTTTTAATATGTGAAGCGATTTTTTAATTATGAAAATTTACATATTTTTATTAATCATATTATGAAGAACAAAATTATACAAGCTAATGGTAAAAGCTCAAACTATGTCGATAGTTTCAAAGAATTTCAATACTCTAACGTATTATATAAATATATAAAACCTGTATAATTAAGTTTATGTATTGTAAACTATAAAATTATGAATTTCAATCTAAACATGACAAGAATTCGAAGATTTTCTGTATTAAAGCCAACTAATAAATTTCTATAATAAATTCCTCATAAAACTCCTCATAAAATTAATAAATTATTGTGGCCGTTTTATTTCTAGAATATACTAACTACATGCATAATATTTGTAAAAATATTATATTTTAAAATTTAAAGTAGTAAAATGATTCTCAGCAATAAGGTGTATATGTTATATAATATTCAATGAGAGTGAGTATATGTTGAAGTGTACAAATTTATAGAAAAATATTATATTCCTAAAATTCCAGCAACAATTACCAAACTTGTTAAAAAATAAATTTTGCAATATATGTTTAAATTATAATAAATAATATTTTGTGAGGATTCCTCTATTATGAGATTTTGTTATAAAAACATTTCATATTGTTAATTATTATAAAATGGCAAAAGGCTTAATTTTGAATACACCTGATGAAGTACCCTAAAAAAACCAGCTGCTCCTAATAACGAATCTTTGTAGACTAATTTTAATTTAATTTTAGAATATCGCCAGATGGAAATTAAGTTTAATATTAATTCATTATTCTACAAAGATTTGTTATCGGGGGAAACTGAAAATCTGTATTTACCTGCATTTGCTTCTAATGAATATGAAGTCTTACAGACAGATAAGTGGTCAAGCGCTTCTGTTCTAACAGTACTGGTGGTTCTAGTCGTGGGTTCGCGCCTCGTCTAAGATATGGCTAGCTGCATGTAGTTCTCAGGATTTGCTCCTAACGCCTAAATAAAAGCTGTTTACCCTTAAAAGACCTCTTGGTAAACTGAGTTAATGGTGTTTCGTTTTTCAATTTTAATTTAAAATCTTCATTATTATTCCGTTTCTGTATTTATAATATAATAATTTAAGTTCCAATTTTTTACTTTTATTTATTAAAAATTTTTTGTGTGATACATACAGTAAAACTGCTATACAGGTAACCCCCGTATAACACGGTAGTTACGTTCCAAAAAATTGCCGTGTTATGCGAATCCATGTTATACGAAGCAAAGAACTAGTACGAAAAGTAGGGTTAGGTTCCAAAAATTAAAAACATGCTATTATATTTTCATAATTAAGGTAAATATCTTTATTAAAATTTTCTTAAGTGATACATATTAATATACATTAAACAATGTTTTCTTCTTCATCGCTAAAAGCACTATTAACCGAGAGCGTTTTTTTTGGCAAGTTATCCTTATCCTCTTAGCATTTTTCTGCATTATCTTCAGATCTATACTTTTCCTTTTGCAAAATGTATGTGATTTTAGATTGCTTGTTTCTAGTTAAAAGATCTTTATAAATGTCCTTATATGGTGATAAGCACTTATCAAGAATAAAGCAAGTATGGAATATTGGAAAAATATCTGGCAACATCAGAAGAAGAAGCGTCGCGATCTGGCAACATTGAAATAAATTTCGAGAAGGATCATATGTATGGATAGAAGGCAAGAAAAGAAAATTTACATATGTATGGATAGAAGGCAAGAAAAGAAAATTTACATACGTAAGTACTAATAGTTCACGAAAATAATAATTTTCGTGAACTATTAGTACTTAAGTATGTAAAAATTTATTACATTTCATGTTGTACAAGGGTTTTACCCAATTCTCGAACCGTGTCAGAGTGAATCCGTGCTATAGAAGTGCCGTGTTATATGGGGGTTACCTGTATAGCATACTAAATACTATACAGCATACAATTATACAAGTTTTTATACATTATTAATCATTAAAAAACATATAGTATATAGAATTATTACTTGACCAATCGCAATGTTACATTTCGTACGAACGTAGTTTAAACACTCTGCCATCAATGTTGTTAAAAACATTTTTAGCTCGGTCCGAAAATGGCATAAGAATAAATCTAGATTTAAGCAGCAACGTGTCATTTCCTAGAAATCGCAAAAATTCCGCTGCTGTGTGATTTCTGTAATATTAGCTAAGCATTAATAACGTCTTAACTTTAGTCAAGTACTTTTGCAATGAATTTTACATCACTGTTTTGCGATTATATAATTTACTGTATATCTATAACACACAACTACAGTAGAGTGTCGTTTATCCGAAAGTCAATCATCCGAAACGTCAATCATCCGAAAGAATTCCAGTCGGCAAATTTAAATTTTCGACAGTGCTGTGGCGCTGCAATCTTTGGCTCTGTCTTGGGCTACTCAAATATTTTACGTTTTTGATACTAAATTAACTTCTGGAGTATAATTTTTTATTGTTTTTATATTTTTCAATATATTTATTTTGTTCGTACAAAATAAAAAAATAATTTTTAACGATACAATAGTCTTCGCTAGGCTTAACATCGACAAAAATTCAACACGAAGCGACACGCAACGGAGAAAATGTTAAGATGGGAAAAATTAATATATTTTTTCGTACATAATCGGTTATCCGAAACACCGGTCTTCCTAGCAACCCGTCCCCAATTGATTCGGATAATCGACGCACTACTGTAGATTCAAAAAGCAAATAAGTTTTATAATCATTATATTTTAAAAGAAACTTTCTATATTCATTTTACAATAAAATATTAAAATTCTACAGGTAAACAAACTTATGAATACACTATTATTCTATTGTGCAATATATACATGCACTATTGTAGTGTCGAATAATTTTTTTCATTATTAAAGACAGTATATTCTTTGTATATTCTACAGTTACAATATTCTTAGTATTTATAGTGAAAGTAGCAGATTTATGCTACTACAACGTAAATGAAAATCACATACAAAAGTTAACATTTATGTTTTAAGTAACATTCTATTGGTGAAAAGCCCTCTCCTTTATCCCAAAAGATATTGAAAGGATAAATAAGGCCACTTTGATAGGGTTCAGGTGTATTTTCCCGAGCAGGTAAATTCCAGGTATTAATTTGTCACCAGTGTCTTGTGAGGCATGAAACTTCACGCTATATGTACACGGTTAAATCTCCGCCCGGATCTCCCAGCTTCCAGTTCATGGGACCTCAGAGACATTTGCTCATGTGGAGACATGGTAGTAGCACTAGAAAGAATGCGTTTCTTTATATGATCCAAATGTTAGTCGTCCGGGGACCTTTGATTTGCTTCTGTGTTTGCTTTACAGCACTGTTTTGTCAGTTCTATCAGACAGTATACTAGAAAAGCTGCACAATTTTCCTGCCTATGTTATCCATTGCAATGGATTCGACAGACTGCTCACTTTCAAACGGGAGAGGAGATAATTTTGTGTTAGTAGATACCCGGACAGTACTCGGATGTCGTATGAAAACATCATACGGACGTCACCCGGATCGCGCTTTAGTTCATATGTAATTCAAGAGTTTTCAAATAGTTAAACTTATTCAAATTTCTTTTTAAAATTATTCATTTGTTGTGACATAATTCGAAGAAATTATATTATAAATGAGATAATAAAGAATGCTCGTGAGAAACATTAAATACATTTTTGCATGGGGTTCGTGTAGATGCCTTGTGAATATTTAGAATAATAGAAAAAGCCGATTCTAAAGTTTCTGCCATCTGAAACAATGTTATAAATATAATTATTATATAAATGAAGAAAATATCATATTATAGAACAGATTTTTGTTACCTTAATTGGTATGTCTCTTGTTATAATGAAGAATCCACCACACGAAATTCCGATTGCAATTTTTCCAAATCTTTTCATAAAATTAAGGGTCTAGAAACGTTTGATTAAAAACAAAATTAATTATTCGAAAACAAATTTAAAAATTTTACAATTTATCACTTTCATTAAATTGTTTTGATTTTGAGTATGGTTATTATATGTCTAGATTTTTAAAGGATTTATTCGATTTGGAACATTTCGTCCCGATTTTTTCAGTGCCACCAATAGCGGGGGCATAAAACCACTGAACGTTTATAGTTTGCCGTGGATTCGTGCCTCGCCAAAGGGATCTCCACACGAAATTTGCTAAGTTTTCTTTACGTTAGTAACATCTAATAGAAGACAATTTCCCATAGAAAGTCCTCATGGGAGACATTTCCCATCGACAGATCGTTCATTTATCACGTTGCCATATAAAAATAAGCCTAAACCCGATTTGTTCATTTCTATCTGAAAATATTTAGATTTATATAAAAAAACAGTCAAATAAAAAGTGAGGGCGATAGGTGACTGCATATGTTTAACATATTTTCATACACGTACCGCCTTTAATAATTTGTACCCTACATGATTTGAAAATTACGTCGTGCAATCATCGAGATAGATCAATAGTTACGTCTGGCCATGCTCTTGGTTTTATATTTATTTATTTATTGCTCTTTCTCCTCTGTGGGCATAAAATATCTTTATTTTTTAATTATGGCCATCATGGAATCAGAAATGTCCGAAACGATCTCAGCCGTGTTTTCTAAGAAAAACAGTTGAAATGTGTACTGTACATCAAGCAAATAAGAATGGTTCAATGAATAATAAAAAATGTTCAATAATTGATAATTAAAATTAGTTTAATTAAAATTACTCATTTGTATTCGATATAGCTTCTGCTTATTTAATGCTAAGTAGCCTATCCATCAAATTTTTCCATAATGCAACCTAACATTTTGGCAAAATCATACCTCATTTCAATGTCCCGATTTATGAATTTAAACTTATGGCAATCCTAATTGTAAGAACTGTTTATTATTTCAATATAAGTAATATTTTTTTATTACTATTAAGTAAAAAGTGCACCTTTAATTTTCGAGTGATACAGATATTTAGAGAACTAAATCGTCTGATTTCCGGAAACGATCCATAACCCTAAATAAATGAAAAAGTAAAATAATTTTTCAAAAATATAACGCTAAGTATTAAAATTACCTAAATCAGATTAAGAAAAAATGTTAAAAACTTTAGTAAAAATTTTTATACAATTATGTATTTGAAAAAAATTATGTACGCTTTATATTTTGATTAAAATTTTTTTATATATATTTAATACTTACCACAGAGGATATTCGAGAAAGCATATAGCTGAACATTAAGGCAAAAATTATTGTAAATGTAAGGAAAAACGGAATTGAAATAGAAAACGCGGTAAATTCTTTTTGCATCAACAGCAAAAAAATACCTAAAGCCAATAACCAAATTACAGAATTATAAACTAAAAATATGACACTTTTAAAATTAGCATCGTGATTAAAAAGATATAAATGTTCCATTAATTCTCTATGTTTTCTTATTACTGTTTCTATTCTATAATACGATTTAATGTCATTTCTTTTGATTTTCATACTTTGAAGTTCTTCTGATAATTTCTCGAATTTCCATTTGAAAATTATAGAAATAAACCCGGCAAAGGTTGCCAAAGCAATAACGTATGAAAACAAAAAAGTATCAGCAACTGTTATAAACATGGAACATAACAATGCTTCAGTTTCTCCGTTTTTCTCTTTAATTGCGAGATATCTGTTTAGAACTATTTCTATTGTATGTATTATTACGGTCAAACAAATACTTATCAGTTGTGCTTTAACAATCGTATTTGATAATTTTAGAATTCGTCTTCTTTCACTTTCATAGCCGGATATTCGCAAAAACAATGTTATCTTTACTTGTCTCATTAAGAAATACAAGAAGAAAAAAAGATTTCCTAATACATACAATATTATTGTCAAGATAGTTTGGTTCTCAGTGATTCTTCCCATCCAGGCTTCACATGGAATATGTATTTCAGTAGTTTCAAATAAACTGATTAGAATATACATGGAAATATAACTCAAAAAGTAGAATGCTAAAATCCAAGAATAAAAATTATATAATTGAGTTTTCCATAGATTTTTCTGAGAATTTAGATGAACGCACGACTGTAGGGGATCTATTCCGAAAAGCTTAAGAATTCGATAACATGGTTGTATCAAGCATCGCATGCAATTTGGTTCTTCATGTTCTACTTCAATCTCTTCTGCCATTTCTAACATGTTTGCGAATTATGACAAGAAAGAAATTTATATAAATTAATTATGTTTTCATAACACCGGTAGGCCTATATGCCGCATTTATGTATTAAAAGTCGAAAAATTCTTCTACGGCTTATAGTTTTTTTTCTGAACTTTAAATTAGATCTGATTTAGCAGCACAATCAAATAATACTTCGCAATTAGGAGGAAAAATATTGTTTTATGTTAAATTTCAAAATCTCGAATGAAAATGAAGAAGTAAGCGTTCACATTTAACAGAAATTGCTTATATAAAATTTTCTCCAAGAAAATATTTAAAGAATTTTGGTATTACATGTATTTTAATTGAAATTCTTTAAAGAAAATATTTATGCATGAATAAAATACTGTAATAGTTATTTGTTTAAGCTAATTTTTTAAAGCTAATTAAAATATTATATTAGAACTGCTATATCTAGTTTATTTACTTATTTTAATTACGATAAGGCTTAAATTTAAAATATATTCATTAGTATGCTAATAAATTAATTGGTATGATACTCATCTGATTGCTTTTATTATGAAATAATTATATCGACTCTATTAGTAGATGAATAAATTAACTAAAAATTTCTCTAACAAATTTTATATTTTTTCATATTATATATTCGGTATTAAGCATTTAAATAGCTATTACAATTATTATTTTTTATTTAGAACTGTAAAGTAGAATAATCAAATTTTGGTTGGAACGTTTAAATTCTAATTTAAATCTTTCGATATCATAAATGTTTTTTTTTCTTAGATCGTAGATTTTTCTTAAAATTGTTTTTAGGTAGTAAATTATAATCAAAATTTAATAATTTGACGATTAAATGAACGATTGTGTTTGTATATCTTGCATATATAAGAACATTACATTAAATACAATTATATAGTAAGTTATCACTTGATTTTTTGATTATACAGTATTCCTTTTAGTGTTCTGAGCCAATATTCATAAAAAATTAATAATCTTTTAGACTGCCAGCATGAAAAAGTTAATATTTTTATATAATTTTCTTATACCTTTTTAATTTATTAGTTGCGTGAATACTCGAGTGTTCAGAAACAGTGGTATAGTATTGAGCGATCCGTGATTTTTCGATATTGTGGTGATTGATGACAGTTTCTTTTACTTTCTCGTACTGTTGTGTATATAAGACGGGAAACCATTGGAATTGTGTTAAACTTGACGTTCCGGATTTTTCCAGTCCCGATGTTTTGAGACACCCTGAAGCCAAAAATGTAAAAACACGAGAAAAAGTTCTGTGGATGTGTTTGTGTGTTGGCGTCTATATCATTTAATTATCTCAGGTTGGGATAAAGATTTAAAAACGAAATTTGGTATAGCAGCTTATGTAGGGGAGATCGGGGCAACTTCGGCATGCGGGGCAAGTTTGTCAAGCGCTTTTTTTTAAAAACAAATTAAAAGGAGACTTTGGTTATAGGTTAGGCAGTTGAGTTTTATTGGTGGCTTGTTGAGTGTAGTGTTTTTATTGTTCTCCAACAAGCGTAGTTGAATTAACAAGCAAATTTTCATTTTCGTTCAATTCCATATAATATTTTTTTTCCATTTATATTGAATTGGCAGGTTTTGTTATAATTCCATGATAACGAAAGTTACTTTTCCTGTTAGAAGGATGTAACTTCAACTTATTCACGTGGCCAGATCGTGGCTTGGCATTCTGTTCTCAGGGTTGTACTTAATGTTTCGAAATCATGACTAGCGGGGTAAGATCGGCAACATAAAGCCACATTAGAAGCAAAGGATAAAAATCAAACAGATGATAAATGAAAGCATGTTTGCATTTGTTATTCATGTATATATGTCTTTGAACTTGCATTTCGTTGTAATAATATTAAATGGGTGTTGGATTTGTATTTCTTTCTTTTAATAGTGAATTCCAACTTATACATTGTTAATAACATAATTTTATATACGTGCCTATCTTGCCCCATTACTGTTGCCCCTATACCAGGGGTAACTTTAATAAAAATAATTAAAATAATTACAACTTTACAAAAAGAGAGAAGTTGCCGATCTTGCCCCTATACCCGGGGCAACTTCGTCAATTTCTCTCTTCTTGTAAAGTTCTAATTATTTTAATTATTTTTATTTCCAAATTGATTTTAACCAGTTCTATAGTAAGGTAACATTCCAATAGACAATATGCAAAGCTTTTTTTTCAGTTTACAGCAGTATTTATTACACAAAATTTAAGTAAAGCTTAACATGCCGATCTTGCCCCGATCTCCCCTATAAGGGGCATTGATGCTATCAAATTTTGATGATTAAACTTCTGGTAGTGGGGTGATAGATGGGATCGGATTAAAAATTTTTAATAATTTTACTTGTTACTAGCATTTATAAAACTAATTATATTATATAAAAGCAATTAAGTACATCTACATTGTAAACAAAAATCAATTACTGATTTTGTAGATTTATTTATCTATTCATTTAAATTTATGCTAAGAAATGTCTTGCAGACAAAGGATTTCCTTCCTCCAATAAGAATAAAAAAAACTCAAAACGACAAAAATTTAAGAATAATACGAAATATGTTTATAATTACGTTTAAAACACATAAAATTTTAGTATGAAAATTGTTCAACGCTGTATTATTTAATCTACGATAACAGTATGAATGGTGAGCTAGAATCTAAAAGGGGACAAAAATAGAATAAGTACAACGAATATGACGGATATTCGCAAACGGAGCCAGGAAGGCCGAACATTTCTGTAAAATATTTATGGAAAGTAAGATGATCAAAGTAAATTATACGTTAATGAAATGAAGAAAGACCCAACCTTAACCTGGCTACATTAAGATGGGCGTTATAAGATAGATGACAAAACTTATTAAGAAGAAGATATAATTTATCAAGTTTCTTTAATACTTTCTCTAGACTGAAGAGAGAAGCCTTGGTTCATATTGGGAGACAGTAGTCAATGACAGAGTGAAGATTGATTTAAAAAAATTAAAATTAAATATATATTCAAACTTAAATAAAATTATTGCGAAACTTTTAAAAAGTATGGAAAACATTTTCTTATAAACATACAAAGAGTTAATTAGAAAAATGGATTATCAGTCAATAATCAAAAATAGGAACTATAGGCCTATATAATTACGAATTTAAAAAATCCATAATATTAAGTTATAACTATATTTTAAATTGTACGCTGTTATTTTCATTGATAACCTACATTGGTGAAGAATTGCTTGATAACAATTAAATTATTACGAAAATGTTTCACTGAACTTTCTATAATAATTGTTCAATATACATATTGTGAGAATCTGGAGCTAAGGGATTTATTTTAATTAACAGATTTGTTAAAATAATTGTGATAGAAAAATTATCGGAAAGTGATAGTTAGAGTGCGATGTCTCACTCTTCTATCCGCAAGACCGTCCGACTTTCGTCATGCGTTGGAAGCGTGATGTCATTTTCCAATAATTCTCTTGGACGAAATTCAGCATAAAAGGTGAGAAGTCACCTTCCAACTTGCTCTTGTTCTGGTGCTCAATGCTTTAGCCAATGCTCTTAGCCCTCTCCCGGTTCAACTCCTCTGTTTGTCCAAAGGACTTTCCACTTCCTCTAACAAACATGGAAAGATGCTAGTAAAAATAATTTTATGTAAACTCTCTCTGTCAGGATAGACGTAAAAATTTTGAACTAAATATCCTCGCATATTTGATTGTTGAACATAGCCCTTTTGTTTTATCATAATTTTCATTTATTTATATATATTCTTTTTTATCTTCGCCTTTTCTCGTGTTTATATGAAGTCGTTGTTTCCTTCTCTAATACGTTTTTTCCATTTCGCCCTATCAAGGGCTTCTTCTCTCTTAAGTCCCCTCTGGTTCAAGTCTTCTTCCACCTTATCTTTCCAGCGCATCTTTGGTCTTCCTCTTTTCCTCTTTCCTTTTACTACCAGTTTTCCGATCATCTTTCCAACATAATTGTCACTTCTTCGTTCTATGTGGCCAAACCACTTCAACTTACATTCTTGCATCTTTTTGCTCAAGGGGCCTACCTTAACATCTAATAAAATAATTCCTTATTTAATCCTTCTTTGACACTCCACACATCCATCTCAACATTCTCTTCTCCGCCACCGCCATCTTTCTTTCTTGGGCTCTTGTTATTGCCCATGTCTCAGCTCCATATAACATTGCAGGTCTAACAACTACTTTACACAATTTTCCTTTCAGATTGCAGCTAACTTTCTTGTTGCATAGTATACCGCTCAGCTTCCTCCAGTTCATCCATCCACATTGAATTCTATACTGCACTTCCAAGTTCAACCCTCCTCGCATTTCGACAAATGCCCCAAGATATACAAAACACGGAACAAAAGGGAGAGGCACATTTTGGATTTTAATATTACACTTATCTCTACCATTCAGAGTCCTATAAGCTGTTTTAGTTCTGATAATCTTCATGTCTCTTTCTTCTAAAACTTTCCTCCAATCTTTCAGTTTCTTCTCAGCCTTGGTTTGGGAATGTTCACACAGCACATTGAGCACAATGTCATCCGCAAACAGCATACTCCACAGTCTCACACTTCACGTCACACACCAACACGTCCATTATCAGGTCAAACAAATAAGGGCTAAGGGCCGATCCCTGATGAAAACCAACATTAACGAAGAACCCTTCTGTAGTGTCCACACTACTCTTAACTTGGGTCTCTGCTCCCTCGTATATTTTCTTGACAAGTCTAATTTTCTGGAACATTCTTTTCCCTCAAACATCTCCATATCTCTTCTCTCTATATAACTCTCTATATATATCCATATCTCTACCTATCATATGCCTTTTCTAGATCTATAACACCATGTGCAAATCTTCCTTCATTTCTCTGTGCCATTCCATCAGCTGTTTAGAGCAAAGATAGCATCAGTCGTACTCCTTCCCGGCAAAAAGCCAAACTGTTCCTCTCCATCTCAGATTCCTGCCTAATCCATTTTTCTACAATTTTCTCCCAAATCTTCATAGTATTGGACAGTAACTTTATACCACTGTAATTTCGGCAATTCTGTACATCCCCTTTATCTTTAAAGATCGGCACAAGAACGCTCTTCCTCCATTCATCTGGGATCTTCTCCTGCTGCCAGAGTTTCTTCATAAGGTTCCAGAGGATATCAATTCCCTCCTTACCCAAACCTCTCCAAGCCTCAACCAGAAACCCATCAGTGCCTACTGTTTTCCCCATCTTTATTTTCCTAAACACACTTTCCACTTCTTCTCTGCTGATATCTTGCACCACTCCTTCATTTGCCTCTCCATTCTCATATAAAGTTCTGGGTTTTCTTCATTCAATAAATTCCTAAAATATACTTTCCATCTTTCCTTCATCCTTTCGTAATCTTATAATACCACTCCTTTATCATCTTTAATCAGTTTAATAGAGGTAAAATCTTTTGATGCCTTATCTCTTGCTTTGACAATTCTCATCAACTGCCTTTCACCACCTTTCCTTTCGAAAACTTTATAAGCCTCTTCTAAAGCCTTTGCTTTCGCAATAGCCACTACCGTTTTAGTAATTTTATTTGCCAAATGGTAAGTTTCTTTATCTTCAGTCCTTCCCATCAAATCCCACCTTCTCTTTTCCTCTTTATTTTGTTTCAGTGCGGATTGAACCTCAGCATTCCACCACCAAAGTTCATTTTCTTCTGGTGAGCTCTTCCCTGAAGTTTTTCCCGAAACCTCTTCTCCAACTTTCAAAATGCAATTACTATTCAGCAACGACCGTGTTTGCAATCATGCGGAAACTGAATTTCTTTTAACACTTTTACCTTAAGCTCTTTCCTTAATTACGCCTCTTTCAATCTCCACTATTTGATCTTTTGTGCAATCTGGCTAACACAATTCCTACAATGGCCCACAATCCATCAGGACAACGCTATGTTGTGCAGCAACACTTTCTCCATTTAATACCTTACTGTTTCTCACTTCACTCAGATGTCTCCTGTGGCACAAGGAAAAATCAACCTGACTGGATCTATTTCCACTCATGTCTGTAACCAGTTGATTCGCTTTCTTCTCAAAGTAGGTGTTAATTAGCGAAAAATCAAAAGCCACAGCATAATCGACTAGTCTTTCTCCCTTTCCATTCCTTTCTCCCACACTCCACCTCCTAAGAACTCTTCTTACCGCATTCTTCCTCTTCCTAACTTGATAATTTAAATCTCCCCCTCAGATTAATCTCTCGTTCATAGGAACACACAATATAACTTGGTCAAGATCTGTCCAAAAGTTTGTCTTTTCTTCTCCACTACCTGGCTGAGGATAATACATACACACAATCGTAATGAAAATTCCACCAACGTCCAACTTAACGCTGATAATTCTATCACAACTTCGTTTAACCTCAAAGACTCTGTTTTTTATAACTTTATCAACTACGATACCAACTCCATTCCTTTCTCCCTTATTCGCTCCACTCACAAACAGTTTGTACCCTTCACCAAGTTCATTAGCTTTATTTCCTTTCCATCTTCTCTCTTGCAGGCACAAAATGTTAACTCTCCTTCTTTGCATAAGATCAACCAACTCTCTACTCTTCCCATTCAATGTTCCGATGTTTAAAGTACCAATTCTTATACTTCTCCTCTTCCTCTTCACTTTCTGGACTAACTTCTTTATCTGAACCCGTCCTTCGTTCAGTAGCCCCAGCTCATTTGACATAGTTTTCGGCGACATGACTGCGCATCGCTCCGGGGTACGTCCTAACACAGTTATGAATTACTTGTAGTCTAGCAGACATTCATTGTAGATTTGGCATACGTTTTACGGGCAGATGACCTTCCTGATGCCAATCCTATTTGTTATAAGGCTAAATATATATATATATATAATTTGTTCTAATATTTAAATCAAGCGGTTATCGAACTCCGTTCTATTCAAATTGCTGAGAATCAAAAAAACTACTGTATTTTCAATTTGATCAATTTTCTAGAACGTTTACAATCGTTCTGTAATCAAACCAATACGCAATAACAAATTCGAATTTAAAACAGTTCGAACATTTTTAAAATTGAAATATATAAAAATATTTAAACAATGTCTGAAATGTGATCAATTTAATACACCTAAGTACTCGATGAAGACTAAACGTAGTTGAAAACAAAAAATCGCATCTAAAATAGTACAGTAGAAGCCATTCTTCCGGTTAAGCTTAATCCTCTCCCTCTCCCCCCGCGGGAGAATTTAGAAAAATCCC
>NW_019384332.1:1084959-1091691 GCF_000671375.1 Centruroides sculpturatus | reverse complement strand
ATATACAAGCGCGTCCTATCTCTCCATCACTTTGCTTTTGGTTTTCGTTAGTTTAATCTTATTTTAACTTTAAAAATACTGTATTTTTTAAATATTTAATATTTTCTTAATTAATTAAGTACAATAAGAAAAATTATTAATTAATAATAAAATGATTTTATTATTTTTTCTCGTTGTACGATTTCATTACAATCGCGGAATCGAAAAAGAAAGCAAAACTGATTTTTGCATTAATGCGTTTATTGTTTTTTGAATATTTTTCCTGCGAAAATTACTTGGATATTATTTTTCTAAAAATATCGTGGAAATAAGATAGGTTGATACAGAAACTATTTATCGCGCATGTACTGTATATGAGCTTCAAAATAAATAAATAAAACTAGATTTTATCAAACGATGAGATCAGCCGATTAATTGTATCGTGTACAATATTTTACACCCCAAGGAAAATACTGTAGGTCTATGATAATATCAATTTCGTTTTCCCACAGTTAAACTTCGCCGCTAATTGCTGTCGTGATAACTTTAATACGATCTTCTAACGACAGCTCATTTCTTTCGTTTTTCGGACATTTTCAAACAAACTGAAATGAATTTCCTTTGTAGCTAAGACTAATTTATTAACACCTGCACTTAATTTCAAGGGTGGGAGAAGTGCCCGGGATAGGTTCGAACGAGAGTTTAGACTAATTTATTATATTAGGAAGGGGAAACGTTGTTAAGATGGGTTCTTACAATAGTTTAGACCAGATACATTCGCGAAAGTGGTCGCTTATTACAGGTGTTATATGTTGTTTCGGACCAAAAATCGATGCCCGCGGTCGCGTTACACAGGTGGTCGTTTAATACAGGTAACTTATACGAAGACTCTATGGGTAAACTATTCCGTGCCAGAAATTTTTGCCCGTTTTGACAGGTGCCCGTCGAATGCAGGTGGTCGCCTAAGCAGTTTTCACTGTAATTAGAAAAAATACTGTGATTACTCATTAGCTTAGCCAACGTAAGCTATTATATTATTTTTGACAAGATAATTTAATTTTTTGTTATGTTAAAAAAGTATTACTTTTAAAGAATCAATTTTTCAAAAATATTTCCTCAAAATTGATGAAAAAACTTTATGGGTTAATGCTTAGGGGACATAACATCAACATTGGGCAGATGTCGATCTAAAACTTAAAACAGAAATGTAAAAATCCTGAAGAGGGGTGCAAATTACAAGAAAATATTGCACCCGAAATGCATAGAAAATAAATAAAGAATACGAATAAAAGCTTTGTCTCTGATTAAATGCGGTCCAGGCAAAAAAACGGNTCTAAAGCCTTTGCTTTCGCAATAGCCATTACCGTTTTAGTAATTTTATTTGCCAAATGGTAAGTTTCTTTATCTTCAGTCCTTCCCATCAAATCCCACCTTCTCTTTTCCTCTTTATTTTGTTTCAGTGCGGATTGAACCTCAGCATTCCACCACCAAAGTTCATTTTCTTCTGGTGAGCTCTTCCCTGAAGTTTTTCCCGAAACCTCTTCTCCAACTTTCAAAATGCAATTACTATTCAGCAACGACCGTGTTTGCAATCATGCGGAAACTGAATTTCTTTTAACACTTTTACCTTAAGCTCTTTCCTTAATTACGCCTCTTTCAATCTCCACTATTTGATCTTTTGTGCAATCTGGCTAACACAATTCCTACAATGGCCCACAATCCATCAGGACAACGCTATGTTGTGCAGCAACACTTTCTCCATTTAATACCTTACTGTTTCTCACTTCACTCAGATGTCTCCTGTGGCACAAGGAAAAATCAACCTGACTGGATCTATTTCCACTCATGTCTGTAACCAGTTGATTCGCTTTCTTCTCAAAGTAGGTGTTAATTAGCGAAAAATCAAAAGCCACAGCATAATCGACTAGTCTTTCTCCCTTTCCATTCCTTTCTCCCACACTCCACCTCCTAAGAACTCTTCTTACCGCATTCTTCCTCTTCCTAACTTGATAATTTAAATCTCCCCCTCAGATTAATCTCTCGTTCATAGGAACACACAATATAACTTGGTCAAGATCTGTCCAAAAGTTTGTCTTTTCTTCTCCACTACCTGGCTGAGGATAATACATACACACAATCGTAATGAAAATTCCACCAACGTCCAACTTAACGCTGATAATTCTATCACAACTTCGTTTAACCTCAAAGACTCTGTTTTTTATAACTTTATCAACTACGATAACAACTCCATTCCTTTCTCCCTTATTCGCTCCACTCACAAACAGTTTGTACCCTTCACCAAGTTCATTAGCTTTATTTCCTTTCCATCTTCTCTCTTGCAGGCACAAAATGTTAACTCTCCTTCTTTGCATAAGATCAACCAACTCTCTACTCTTCCCATTCAATGTTCCGATGTTTAAAGTACCAATTCTTATACTTCTCCTCTTCCTCTTCACTTTCTGGACTAACTTCTTTATCTGAACCCG
Source organism: Centruroides sculpturatus (assembly GCF_000671375.1). Taxonomy (NCBI): domain Eukaryota; kingdom Metazoa; phylum Arthropoda; class Arachnida; order Scorpiones; family Buthidae; genus Centruroides; species Centruroides sculpturatus. Next base: position 1,089,226 of record NW_019384332.1, on the reverse strand, counting down.
TCCTTCGTTCAGTAGCCCCAGCTCATTTGACATAGTTTTCGGCGACATGACTGCGCATCGCTTCGGGGTACGTCCTAACACAGTTATGAATTACTTGTTGTCTAGCAGACATTCATTGTAGATTTGGCATACGTTTTACGGGCAGATGACCTTCCTGATGCCAATCCTATTTGTTATAAGGCTAAATATATATATATATAATTTGTTCTAATATTTAAATCAAGCGGTTATCGAACTCCGTTCTATTCAAATTGCTGAGAATCAAAAAAACTACTGTATTTTCAATTTGATCAATTTTCTAGAACGTTTACAATCGTTCTGTAATCAAACCAATACGCAATAANAAATTTACTAATAAAATCGATATAAATATTATCGTAAAAGATATTAGGCGAGTATCATACCAATACAATCATTAATATACTAATCAATAAAGTTGTATTTCAAACATCGTCCCCATTACATTAAGCGACATATCATATATACAAGTTCTAAAGAAGTATTTTAGTTATCTCTAGATAATTTGCTTGAACAAACAGCTATTAGCGTATTAGGCACTTAGGCTAATTATCAATAAATAATTATAATTTCTTGGAGAAAAAATTTATACAAGCATTTTCTATTAAATGCAAATGCTTATTTTTTCCCCTTTATTCGAGATTTTTTAAGTCTAACACCAATGTAGATTTTCTTCCCAATTTTGAAGCATGAATATTTAATGTGGTCATAATTTAGATCTTACTTAATGTAAAGTTTTGAAAAAATTTTAATAAAGTACTTTCATTTATTTATTTATTTTTAAATTAAAAGTAAAACTTATGGTTTCTAAATATTTATTCTATTGGATCGGTATATTATGATATTGATTTTACTAGAATATTAACTACGTATGCCCGGTGTTGCTCAGGCTTTTGAGAGGTGGGGGATTGGTGACCTTGGGGAGAGACTGATGAAAGCAATAGACTGACTCTAAGTTACTGAAATGTACATTTACTGACAATGTATTTATAATCATAAAACTTAAAACCATGGAAGTTGCTTGGGTTTATGTTTATAGACTATGTGCTTTACAATGCTTGATGTAAAGACTCCCATAGTATTTTTTCTAGGGTGTCGAAGAATGTTCATACCAAATTTCGTGCGGATACAAACAAACAAACATATTTTGACTTTTATATGTCTATATATATATATAGANTTCCTTTCCATCTTCTCTCTTGCAGGCACAAAATGTTAACTCTCCTTCTTTGCATAAGATCAACCAACTCTCTACTCTTCCCATTCAATGTTCCGATGTTTAAAGTACCAATTCTTATACTTCTCCTCTTCCTCTTCACTTTCTGGACTAACTTCTTTATCTGAACCCGTCCTTCGTTCAGTAGCCCCAGCTCATTTGACATAGTTTTCGGCGACATGACTGCGCATCGCTTCGGGGTACGTCCTAACACAGTTATGAATTACTTGTTGTCTAGCAGACATTCATTGTAGATTTGGCATACGTTTTACGGGCAGATGACCTTCCTGATGCCAATCCTATTTGTTATAAGGCTAAATATATATATATATAATTTGTTCTAATATTTAAATCAAGCGGTTATCGAACTCCGTTCTATTCAAATTGCTGAGAATCAAAAAAACTACTGTATTTTCAATTTGATCAATTTTCTAGAACGTTTACAATCGTTCTGTAATCGAACCAATACGCAATAATAAATTCGAATTTAAAACAGTTCTAACATTTGGTTAAAAAATCGAAATATATAAAAATATTTATAACAATGTCTGAAATGTTATCAATTTAATACACCTACACATAGTTGAAAACAAAAAAATCGCATCTAAAATAGTACAGTAGAAGCCGCTCTTCCGGTTAAGCCTTAATCCTTCTAGTTAAGCTCTCCCTCTCCCCCCGCGGGGGAATTTCGAAAGATCCCTTCTTAGTGTGCGTTTTCATGACGCACCCTAACTGTGTACCAAATTTCACTTCTTTACAGTTCAGCGGTTTGCTTTGGGCGATGATGAATCTGTCAATCTCTCACTCAGTCAGTCAGGACAAGTAATTATATATATATATAGATAGTTATAATCGCCTAAAATAAATATACAGGGTGGGACAACGAAAACGAAACGGCAGAGTTATCGTGTTCGTCCAAGCAAATCGCTCGGACAGGTCGATTTTATTCTCAAAGGGGACATCTTCAGCAATAAAGTTTTTGCGATTCTGAATACAACAGACAACAAAAAATTTTAAAAATTCATTTATCTTTTATTAACTAAACAAACATTTATTTCAAATGAAGTAACAAACATAAGAAAAAGTTAGCAAGTATTCAATAAATGTTCGAATTGAGCACCACATCTCTGTCCATTCATTTCTTACTGGACGTTCACATCCGGGGATCGCGTCTTTTGTTAGCCACAGAACCCGTTAACTGAAACTTTTGAACCAACTCCAGAACGTATTTTGCATTACAATATTTGTTTGGATAGCGTTGATTAAATAAATTTGCAGTAAGATAAGCATTCTCGCGATTTCTGAAATGAAGAGTTACTATTTCTACTCTTTCAGCAATTGTGTAAACTAGGGGTGTCCAACCTTTTTGTTTCTTTGGGCCGCATTGGAAGAAGTCAAGGAGTTTTGGGCCACAAGTATATATAATATATACTTGTGGTTCAATATACAAAGTATATTTAAAAATTAACATGTCTAAATTATAATAATAAGTATTAAAACTTTATCACGAAATAGGATATTTTAAAAAATTACTTCTACAGTCACTTTCAATTTTTACTTAGAAATAGATAAATTCATTTATTTGATAAAATCTAAATATTTGCTTTATTTGAGTCTCTGATTAATAAAAAGCGACGAAACACCATTTTAAAGTGCATTTTTATTCGACTAATATATTTATAAATGATATGTAGCCCCAAAAGTAGCCAAAGCGCCAAATGATATTTTTTTACGTTAAACTAAAAAAGTAGCCACATTTGGCGCAATGTAGCCAAATCTTGCAACGCTAAAAGGAATACTAAATAGAGTTTTGACTCAAAGGATTATAGAGCCAAATTCGGAAAAAGAACAGAAAGGACAAAAGATAAAGAAGTGAGAAAGGTTGGAAAATTAAGACTCAATATTTACCTAACAGAAGAACTATTTAACCTTTCTGAGAACTTTTTAGCTTTTGTCCTTTCTTTCCTTTCACCAAATTTGGATCTGTAATGCTTTGAGTCACAACTCCTGCTTTATTTAGTAATCCTTTCTCATTCACACATCTCCAAGTACATGAAAATATTTAATTTCCACTCAAAACTAAAATATAAATAAAGGTTTATAGCTTTGTGAAACTTCTTTTCTGAGTTTATGCCGTTGAAATAAATAAATAATAAAAAATTAAAACAGTTGTCGGTTTTGTTTACACCTTTATTGGGCCGCATTGGAACTTGCCTTGGGCCGCATGCGGCCCGCGGGCCGCGGGTTGGACACCCCTGGTGTAAACCATAACGATTATGTTGTACAAAATTCATAATAAACAAATAATAATCTTAAATCCTGATTGAATCATTAAGTGGTCAAGCTTAATGTGAACATTACAAAAAAGAACATCTGGAAACAGATAATACATCATCAGCCTTAATTTTATGATCTATTTTTTCCTTGCATATGCGGTCCAGCTTAAAAGGATTTTTTATGTTTGTTAATACAGTTTGTGTTACTTTTTTTCCCAAATAAATGTTTGTTTAGTTAATAAAAATATGAATGTGTTTTTAAAATTTTTTGTTGTCCGTTGTATTCAGAATCGCAAAAACTTTATTGCAGAAGATATCTCCCTTGAGAATAAAATCGACCTCTGGGAGCTTGGATGAACACAATAACTCTGCCGTTTCGTTTTCGTTGGCCCACCCTGTATAGTTATATGCTTATTCATCGTTTAGTTGATTTAATGACTAACTCAATCGTCGACCCACGTATTCAAATATCTCATGTCATTTAACGTTTAAGACAAACCCTTATAAACTTCCGGTCATTTAAAATTAATATTTAGCCACTCGGAGAATAAAACAATTTAACGCGAGAAAGATAATCCTATCTGGTGTCAGGACTGAATAAGAAAGATTTTTGCGAATCTTCTTGTATTTAAATTTCCATTCTCTATGTGGAACGGGTTAACCCAGAACCTCCCGTTTTCACAATATTATAAAATAGCAATTGTGATTTATTCTTAATACTTTCGGGTTAAAATGAATTCATATAATATTTATTAAA
>NW_019384332.1:1071598-1075851 GCF_000671375.1 Centruroides sculpturatus | reverse complement strand
CTACATCCACCACTGGTCAGGGGGGTCGGAAATCGCAATAAAAATTATAATTTTTTAAAAATATTTAAAAATATACCGCCAGATTGAAGTCACCCTACTTCAAACCCTTGTCCTCCTGCGATGTCTATGAGAATGTCCCGGGAAATCCGACTCCAGCTGTGTTCAAGGTCATCCAGCTGTGTAAACAATGACTCATCGGCGTTATATTTCACAGAAAGACGAGACAAAGGAAAATAAAATTTGAAGCTTTTTCTTCAAAATAAACGCATTTCTTTCGTTTTTTTTCAGTTTTAAGTATTTTTTACGTTTAATTAAATTAATAATTATATAATATCAAAAATGTCAATGTCCTTAAGGGGTTAAATTCTCACTAATAACTTTTTGATATTTGTTTTCAAGCCAATAAATTGTATCTTAACAATACAGCTTTCTTACAGATAATTGCTTATTCTTACAGGCAGCTGCTGATTTATGTGTCGCCATCTAGTGAATAGAGAGACAAAGAGATAGACAGAAGAACAAGAAATGCATAGAAATGACTAAGAGACAAACGGAAATGCTTTTCTGTATAATTCTTCTCTGTCTGTCTCTTTATTATTTTTATGCATTTTTAGATCTTATATTTTCATAAGTACCTAGTACCCCTTATCACAATCTGAAGAGGAGAATTCATACAAAATTTATAATTAGCTGGAAAATACGATTACATACATTTAAAATAATTCGATCCTAGAGTATTTTTCTGAATAATGATTTTCTGAAAATATCGGTCTACGTGACGAATTTCTTAGATTAAAGATTGGATTAGTTTAAGATTAAAATATTTTTCATCAAATTTGTTTTATTCTGTAGATTCAAAATATTTTCCTCGAATTTATTAAAGATTAATTTAATATCGATTCACTGTTTTCAAAATTTTAAAAACATTAGTGGAACACTTCAAATATTCTGACTGTATTCATCAATCGAACTTAAAGATAAATCACTTACCATGTAATTTGATAGTGTTATATGGTTGATTATTGGAAGTGTCATCATTGTATAATGTATTTAGAACTTTATTTTTAACAGGGAAATGAATAACAGTTATTCGAATAAGAACTATCCAATGCTTTTCAGAATGTTTAAAAGTCCTACTTAAATGATTTATACCGTTTTTTAATTAATGTTGATTAATAAACTTGTAGGTTCTGAATATGCATGTAAATATTGTAAAAGAACTGTAGAGATATTTAAAGAATTCGAAAATATCTAACTGGACTGCATTTGAAATTGTAAACCTATAGGCTAAATTCCTACTGTTGTCCATCTGTCAGTCCTTCCTTAATCTCAATAACAGAGTTAGATAGATGAAAGATGAGACAGATATGAAAACACTGAGAGCTTTTCTATAAGATAGTGGGTTAGCGATATAAAGGCAGTCCGTTGTCATTATCAGAGTATTACTGTTTTTGTAATAGTTGTTACAATTACTTTTATTTAAATAAATAACATTTTTTCTTGTGTAATTATACGGACATTCGGATTATAAACAGATATTTTTTATTATTCATTTCGAAATATTACACATACTTTATCTTGAAAACAAAAAATATATATAAACGAATGCATAAAAAGTTTTGCAAATAAAAGTTTCTTAATCAATTCAATTTAAATTTAAATTAGAAATACAAGCTTTTGATATATTATTAATAATTTCTATGTATACGATAATAACATCCTACGTATAAAATAGCGTTTGGATGATTCAATTTGTTTCAAAGATGTCTGTTTTATAAGCAATACATATATTTCTATGTTATTAATATACACATGCGATATATAAATTTCAAATATATTTGCAATTTAATTTAAATGGATAATATAAATTTTTCTCTTTATTTTTAAATAATTTTTAAGAGAGGTCAGAGGAAGTATTCCGTACATTTTATGATGAAATAAACAGTGATTATAGTTATATCCGCAAAGTACAATAAAGGAAGTGATAAGAATAGTGATGAAAGAAATTATAATTTAGCTTAATAATATTTTGTTTTATAAGTATAAATTATTCGTAAAATTTTTAAATTATTTATATAAAAAATTTCCTGATATTTTAATTATTATTTTAGAAGATTTCTATTTCTTAACTTGTTTAAACTTTAAAAAAAAAGTAACTTCCGAAAAACTAAAGATTATCGATTTAATAAATTATAGTTAGTCACAAAATTCATTTTTTTAATTTAAAATATTAATAATAAACTCAATTAATATTATATACTATATAAAACATGTATTATTTCTTTCATATTTATATATTGTAAAACTGTATGTAAAAATTATAATTTCGTCTGAAGTTTATTTAATTTATTTCAAAATCGAATGAAATTGTTATGAAAGAAAACGAATAAATAGGAGCATGTACTGTACTTATTTTGCTATCGCAATATTAGAATTTATCAAAACTTCTTCCATATTTCTATTTATCATATTTCAATTAGGTCATACGTAGCAAGAGCTTTAAACATAATATATATTTCAACAAGCCGATCTTTCGGGTAAGTTGTTTTAAATGTATTAAATTAATTTAAATTATTTTGTATTTTTATATAGTTATACATATTTTATTATATTTCTATAATAGCGAACAAATTCGAGTTTATTTAAATGATATGAAATAGTTATAATAAAAAGTTATTTCTATAGATTTTTAGAAATAATTTAATTTAATTTAAGATATTTATTAGTCATATTAGGCAAAGGCCTGTTATTACAGGGAGTTATAACATAGAATGAACATTGATCATAGTCATAATTATAACATATTCAGTTTTTATNTTTTTTTTGGTATAATTTTAGAAAATTAGCTAATAAAATCGATGTAAATATTATAGTAAAAGGTATTAGATGAGTATCATACTAATCAATATATTAATATTTTTATTTTAAACATCGTCGTCGTCGTCGCTACATTAAGCAAGATATCATACATAGAAGTTCTGAAGAAGTATTTTAGTTATCTTCAGTAAACCAGCTTACTCAAACAGCTATTATCATATTTTATACATATATAAAATTCTTTTTATAAAATTTCAATTAAAATTACTTCTAACCAAAATACTCTAAATAATTTCCTGATTAATTTCATTTCCTAAGTAAACTTAGTTGCTTAAATTTTCAAATAACGCAAATGCAAGAGAGATACCAATTAAAGTAATAAAAGTATTTTGTGTAATATTTTATGGAAATATTTCATAAAATTTTTAATGTATTTAGTACTGTTTAGCTTTAACTTAATTTATACAATAATTATATTTATAACATTGTTTCAAATGGCCGAAACATTAGAATCGTATTTTTCCATTATTGTGAATATTCATGAAGCCTTTACTCGAAATCCATGCAAAAACTTTAATGTTTCTCATAAGCATTCTTAAAATAAAACTTAGATTTAAGGAATCTTGTTTTAATAGACAAAATTTGCGGTTCGTACATCATATGTAAGAATTAACATTCTCTTAATTTCAAAAACTTTTTATAGGTAATTCAATTAACATGTTATATTTTCAGATTCAAGGAGTCTCCGTTCTTAACTTCAAGCCACAATTGGAGTGTCATGATATATCACAATTCGAAGAAAAAATAGAATATTTTTTATATGTTATTTTTCTAAGAACATTTTAATTGTATTTAACTAAATAAGTGTATTTAGTTAAATACAATTAAAATGAAATTTTCAAAATATGTTTGTTTATTTATTTATTTGAATTTAGATCATATAGTTGTTAATTGGTGTTAGAATTACGGTAAATATTAGTGTTGTAACGAATAGTATATTCGGCCAGGAGCGTGGCCGAATAGCCAAATATTCGGCTCGATTATCGCACGTACGAAAATTGGCGCGCAAACCGCATTATGGCAAGGACCCCGCTCTCTATTGGCCCGCTGTCACTACGCTTCGCCAATCGCGTTAATTCTTGACAGTTGAAGCGGACAGACATGAGCGTCATGGCAGTATGTGATAAGTGATGATATCAAATGTGGATAACAATGAAATGTCCTACACGTGTAAATAACGGAAAAAGAACAGAGAAGGACCGCGAAGTGAAAATGTGAAAATAAATATCAAATTGAGTCGATAACTTAATCGAACGAGTCGAAGTAGCTTATTGCCGCGAAATTCGCGGCCGTCAATGCCAAACAATTGTTGTCATAGACTTCGGAAAGCTAAATGCTTGTAATGAAAGTCACTTAGCGTGCACGGGCGAAAGCCT
>NW_019384332.1:1052686-1066134 GCF_000671375.1 Centruroides sculpturatus | reverse complement strand
AAGGTCATCCAGCTGTGTAAACAATGACTCATCGGCGTTATATTTCACAGAAAGACGAGACAAAGGAAAATAAAATTTGAAGCTTTTTCTTCAAAATAAACGCATTTCTTTCGTTTTTTTTCAGTTTTAAGTATTTTTTACGTTTAATTAAATTAATAATTATATAATATCAAAAATGTCAATGTCCTTAAGGGGTTAAATTCTCACTAATAACTTTTTGATATTTGTTTTCAAGCCAATAAATTGTATCTTAACAATACAGCTTTCTTACAGATAATTGCTTATTCTTACAGGCAGCTGCTGATTTATGTGTCGCCATCTAGTGAATAGAGAGACAAAGAGATAGACAGAAGAACAAGAAATGCATAGAAATGACTAAGAGACAAACGGAAATGCTTTTCTGTATAATTCTTCTCTGTCTGTCTCTTTATTATTTTTATGCATTTTTAGATCTTATATTTTCATAAGTACCTAGTACCCCTTATCACAATCTGAAGAGGAGAATTCATACAAAATTTATAATTAGCTGGAAAATACGATTACATACATTTAAAATAATTCGATCCTAGAGTATTTTTCTGAATAATGATTTTCTGAAAATATCGGTCTACGTGACGAATTTCTTAGATTAAAGATTGGATTAGTTTAAGATTAAAATATTTTTCATCAAATTTGTTTTATTCTGTAGATTCAAAATATTTTCCTCGAATTTATTAAAGATTAATTTAATATCGATTCACTGTTTTCAAAATTTTAAAAACATTAGTGGAACACTTCAAATATTCTGACTGTATTCATCAATCGAACTTAAAGATAAATCACTTACCATGTAATTTGATAGTGTTATATGGTTGATTATTGGAAGTGTCATCATTGTATAATGTATTTAGAACTTTATTTTTAACAGGGAAATGAATAACAGTTATTCGAATAAGAACTATCCAATGCTTTTCAGAATGTTTAAAAGTCCTACTTAAATGATTTATACCGTTTTTTAATTAATGTTGATTAATAAACTTGTAGGTTCTGAATATGCATGTAAATATTGTAAAAGAACTGTAGAGATATTTAAAGAATTCGAAAATATCTAACTGGACTGCATTTGAAATTGTAAACCTATAGGCTAAATTCCTACTGTTGTCCATCTGTCAGTCCTTCCTTAATCTCAATAACAGAGTTAGATAGATGAAAGATGAGACAGATATGGAAACACTGAGTGCTTTTCTATAGGATAGTGGGTTAGCGATATAAAGGCAGTCCGTTGTCATTATCAGAGTATTACTGTTTTTGTAATAGTTGTTACAATTACTTTTATTTAAATAAATAACATTTTTTCTTGTGTAATTATACGGACATTCGGATTATAAACAGATATTTTTTATTATTCATTTCGAAATATTACACATACTTTATCTTGAAAACAAAAAATATATATAAACGAATGCATAAAAAGTTTTGCAAATAAAAGTTTCTTAATCAATTCAATTTAAATTTAAATTAGAAATACAAGCTTTTGATATATTATTAATAATTTCTATGTATACGATAATAACATCCTACGTATAAAATAGCGTTTGGATGATTCAATTTGTTTCAAAGATGTCTGTTTTATAAGCAATACATATATTTCTATGTTATTAATATACACATGCGATATATAAATTTCAAATATATTTGCAATTTAATTTAAATGGATAATATAAATTTTTCTCTTTATTTTTAAATAATTTTTAAGAGAGGTCAGAGGAAGTATTCCGTACATTTTATGATGAAATAAACAGTGATTATAGTTATATCCGCAAAGTACAATAAAGGAAGTGATAAGAATAGTGATGAAAGAAATTATAATTTAGCTTAATAATATTTTGTTTTATAAGTATAAATTATTCGTAAAATTTTTAAATTATTTATATAAAAAATTTCCTGATATTTTAATTATTATTTTAGAAGATTTCTATTTCTTAACTTGTTTAAACTTTAAAAAAAAAGTAACTTCCGAAAAACTAAAGATTATCGATTTAATAAATTATAGTTAGTCACAAAATTCATTTTTTTAATTTAAAATATTAATAATAAACTCAATTAATATTATATACTATATAAAACATGTATTATTTCTTTCATATTTATATATTGTAAAACTGTATGTAAAAATTATAGTTTTGTCTGAAGTTTATTTAATTTATTTCAAAATCGAATGAAATTGTTATGAAAGAAAACGAATAAATAGGAGCATGTACTGTACTTATTTTGCTATCGCAATAGTAGAAATTATCAAAACTTCCCCCATATTTCTATTTATCATATTTCAATTAGGTCATACGTAGCAAGACCTTTAAACATAATATATATTTCAACAAGCCGATCTTTCGGGTAAGTTGTTTTAAATGTATTAAATTAATTTAAATTATTTTGTATTTTTATATAGTTATACATATTTTATTATATTTCTATAATAGCGAACAAATTCGAGTTTATTTAAATGATATGAAATAGTTATAATAAAAAGTTATTTCTATAGATTTTTAGAAATAAGAATAAATTAGAAATTAACTTTTATTTAAAATAAAATACTTATAAAAAGTGTAATTAGTTCAATAGCATCTATAATCAGTGAGGAATTTATTATCAGTGAAGATTCATTACTGGGAGAGCATAAAATAGGTCCCGGGAGGTCTTAAAGGAACTTTTTTGAATGTTGCCCTATTGTTGTAATTAAGTGTCCTTCATAACATTTCACGCTTTAGGATACTACAAATGTAGTTTATTAATTCTGACTTTAATTATAAATCAACTTTCAGACTTTGAAAAATTATAGTCCAGTAAATGTTTATAAACTGTCACCAGAAAAAATTTTATTTTTAATGCTAGATCAAGGCTCAATCTATGTTTAAGTTAAAAATGGATTATAATATAATTTGCAAGTACGAGATATTTTTTAAAGATATTTTTGAAGGTGGATTTGAAAGCATTTAGATACTATTAAGTTTTCTTATACCTACTCCGAAATATGCATATATCATCTGTAACATTTTAATTAAGGAGAGAAAAAAGTCGTAATATTATAGATGTATCGAATAATATATACCAGGTATAGGAGATAAAGTCAAACCTTCTTTGGGACCTTAATGATAGATGAGATAATCAAGAAAAAATTATTTATATTTTAGTAAAATTTTTAAGTTATTTCTTGGTTTCTCTGTGATATATCTATCTTAAGAATTGAAAGGTTACACCGAGTGTTGTTACATTTCTTTCGATTCGATTCTGGAATCGATTTTTCCTTTCGATGCCAAGTGTTTTGGGAATCGATATCTTTGATTTGAATATTCGTGCTATATACATCAAGCTTCCAGATATTTATTCATAACAGAATTTTTTAAGAAGAAACTATTATAATTAATCTTGTTAAATGTCCCCAAATCGCTCGAATGTTAAACGCGCAGAAGATTGAAATATTTTAAAAAATGATTGACTATTTTAGAATCCCTAAAGTGCATGATGAGAAAAAGTTAAGTGGTAAAACGCGACAATTTCCAAAATGATTTCGATGATAGATTGTTACATAAAGCAAATTAACATTACATCTATAAAACAGACATCTACAGAATATATTCTTGAATATGTAGAACTCTGTCTCCCTATTGATTTTGCCACATTTGTATTCTAGATTCCTAAACTTACATTCTAATCATCCAACAGCTTGTGGCAAAGCCATCTGAAGTCAAAGAAGAACCATGCAGCCTTGGCATTTTATCCAGTGACTCGCATGAAGCTATAGGCCTAAATGAAGTTATTCCTTTCGATTTTTGGAGCTTCCACCAAGAACTAGCTCATTGCAGAAAAAACAAAACAGCTGGTGATGAATCGAGTGTACACTTGGCTAATCCAATAGCAGCGTTATGTTTAAATCCATTGGAATTCTGATTTGAGATGAGGAAAGTCTTCTATGAATTTATTGATACAAGAAACGCAAAAATATTGAAAGATTCTCTATTCCGCAGGTATAGAAAATGCCATAATGTCAACCTCTATAACTGTGGAAAAATATTTTTAAAAGCGTGTAATGTTTTATGAAGACAAAAATAAGTTATTGGGAAAATCAATTTGAAAACCATTTTTCCGTTATAGTGTGAGAATTGATCTTAACTTCATTACAATTTCTATTTTATTATTTTAAATTATTGCTATAAGATTTATTAAATCCATATTTATATAGTTTCTAGTTTTCGTTCAAAAAAATTGAAATTAAGCAAATTATATTAATAAATGTTTGTAACTTTTCAGATATGATTCACATAATTTCAATTGGTATCATCATATCACTATTATTTACAAATACCTGCCAAGGAAACTGTGATGCGTGTGGAAAGGAATGCGAAAGCAGTTGCGGAACTTCGGATTTTGCTTTGTGTTGTATTCATTTTAATAGAAAAAGATCCGTACAAAAACACGTGCAAGTGAGAAATCAGGAAAATATAAACTTTATAAAGTTAGATGAAGTTTTGGAGTAAAATGAAAATAAAACTCAAGACTATCTCCAAAATCAATAAAGTAGTTAAGTGAGAAATAAAGAAATGATTCAAGATATACTAGCATGAAGTTATTGCAATAAAATCATAATTAATGTTTAAAAAGTTAAATTTATATTTATTGGTATATTAATTTCCAAGATTATTTTTTGAAGATGTTTGATTTTTCAAACCAATTCACAATAAAAGTAATTCATAAAAATGACTGTTTTTGTTTAATTAAATATGATTTTTCATAACATTAATTTCAGTTGTTTGACATTTATACAATTTAGTCTATAACTAAACGGTACACATATTACTTAGTTATTCTCAATGCCGGTGAGTATTTCTTATACTCTTTTCAATTTTTAAAGAATTAATATGCTATACAATGACACTTTTCTCTTTATTTAATTTTTCAAAATTGTTTAGCTTATATGTTTATAAAATTTATAACATATTGAATATTTTAGGATATTCTTGAATTTCAGATATTTGTTTTATGAGAGAATAAATGCCTGTATATATAGTATAGAAATAACGATGCATTTTTCCCTCTTTAAACTTGGTTTAGCTGGCATTCTTAAAGATATAAATATTTTTATTAAATTACTTTTATTGCAATCTCTGGATAAGTTATATTAATATATAAATGTTTAAATATGCCATATATAATNAAGTTAGGGATATACAAATAATTCTCTGAGGATTCTGTAAACATATTTCATTCAATAATGTGTTACGCATTATTGAATGCGTAACACATTATTGCGCCTACGATTGTGCTATCGTCCGGACAGTCCGGAAATCGGCTCGCCAGGTGAACTAGTAACTTTTTCATCTGAGGAGTCTTGTACTTCATATACACCACTAATATCCAATAGAACTATTTTAAACAGGTCGCTGCACTACCACCGAATTTTTCATTGCTTGTTTTGTGACAAAACTGAATCTTGGTTTTTTAAATTGAAATACCTACATAAAGGGGGGGCGGAAATTTTCCTCCGCCCCGGGCGGCTGACACCCACGGTACGCCACTGGTAGAGCGTCGTTTATCCGAATCAATTGGGGACTGGGGTTGTTCGGAAAACTTATTTTTCGGATAACCGATCATGTACGAAAAAATATATTAATTTATCCCGTGTTGAAATTTTTCTCCGTTGCGTGTCGCTTCGCGTTAAATTTTCGTCGATGTTAAGCCTAACGAAGACTATTGTATCGTTAAAAATTATTTTTTTATTTTGTACAAACAAAATAAATATATTGAAAAATATAAAAACAATAAAAAATTATACTTCAGAAGTTACTTTAGTATCAAAAACGTAAAATNTGAGAAATCAGGAAAATATAAACTTTATAAAGTTAGATGAAGTTTTGGAGTAAAATGAAAATAAAACTCAAGACTATCTCCAAAATCAATAAAGTAGTTAAGTGAGAAATAAAGAAATGATTCAAGATATACTAGCATGAAGTTATTGCAATAAAATCATAATTAATGTTTAAAAAGTTAAATTTATATTTATTGGTATATTAATTTCCAAGATTATTTTTTGAAGATGTTTGATTTTTCAAACCAATTCACAATAAAAGTAATTCATAAAAATGACTGTTTTTGTTTAATTAAATATGATTTTTCATAACATTAATTTCAGTTGTTTGACATTTATACAATTTAGTCTATAACTAAACGGTACACATATTACTTAGTTATTCTCAATGCCGGTGAGTATTTCTTATACTCTTTTCAATTTTTAAAGAATTAATATGCTATACAATGACACTTTTCTCTTTATTTAATTTTTCAAAATTGTTTAGCTTATATGTTTATAAAATTTATAACATATTGAATATTTTAGGATATTCTTGAATTTCAGATATTTGTTTTATGAGAGAATAAATGCCTGTATATATAGTATAGAAATAACGATGCATTTTTCCCTCTTTAAACTTGGTTTAGCTGGCATTCTTAAAGATATAAATATTTTTATTAAATTACTTTTATTGCAATCTCTGGATAAGTTATATTAATATATAAATGTTTAAATATGCCATATATAATAAAAAGTTTTCTCTTTGTATATATATATATAAAGAGATTTCTCTCAGCACAAAACTCTCTTGCTTAATCTTACCTTGTGATGTCACACTTGGCTACTTTAAGGGAAAAAGTTACAAAGAGCGTCCCTTATAAAATAGAGTAAGGTCAATATTTTAGACCAATCGCACTGCAGTATGTAATGACGTATGTAAGGTTGCCGACGTTAAGGGGAGTACAATTTATCCCGCGTCAGAATGAGCATAAGAGAAACCGCGTATGTGGGCGGTGGCGAAGGAGGCAAATGAAGAACAAGTGTTTTACAAGAGATAACCCGTTTATTTGATCGAATTCATGCTAACATCGATATTGGACAATTCCAAAATCTCATTGTTCCTATGAAACAGTGAGAGTTCGGGTGATCGGTCGTAGCCCGGGCGGACGAGAAGGATCGCTGGACGATGCAGATGTTAGGTGTTAAGCTGCGGCAAACTAGGTGATCGGCGGTAGCACAACACAATAGATAAAGCACAACTGTAGGCTTAATCCAGAGGAGACTCTCCTTCGACCTTAAAGTTCCGATTTTTATAGTTTTTCCCCCACTATTCGCATTTCGGATTGGTCCCTCGTCCCATTCCTCGCTTTCCGATTGGTCTCTCCTTTGTCTCCAGGTGCAAGACGAAACCTTTTCGGATCGCGGGAAAGGTCCGATTCAAGGTGTCCATCTGATACCTCTTTGTCGACTCTGCTCGGTGACTGTTTATAAAACAATAACACCTGCACTCACAATTCAGGCCGTTATTTACCTTTTTTTGACGTCTAAGAATTTAACGATCATTTTCATCTTTCATCTATCAAAAATTTCCCTATTTTTGTTCGAAAAGGTTTATCTCGGCCAACATTTTATAGACTCGCGAGTCAATGATCTACCTATTTATGAGCGCTCGTGTTAGAGTTTGTCTTCCGCTAAGACCTTGACAGATAATTTGACACATACTCGAACAGTTCCGAGTCTCGTTGTTTACATCTTGTGTCGAGCAAGAATGTCACGGTTTACTCGAGTTTGAACCTCGTCTTGAAACCCACACGTACACAAAACCACACCTTCCTCTCACTACACTTCAAGTGCCATTTTCTCTTTGTATCAGTGGCATGCCGTCCTTGAAGCCGCTTCCCTTGTATTTTCTAAAATATAAATACATATTGTGTAAATATTTTCATATTTTAGCGTATTTTGAATTAAATAAAATTAATATTTTATCATAACCGCATTATGTATCTAATTACAAACTTCTATACTACATGTGAAAAACAAAAGCTAAGATTGCTATTCTCGGTTTTCATGAACTATAGAGGGCGCTGCATTTTTTACAAAATGGTTGCTTTATCTGGGTCGCTTGTAACTAGTAATGTAAAATTAATCGTATATCACTGTCCGATGTAATGATATATACTGCTTGTAGCTGTTTATCGAGAAATTTTATAGAATATGAACAACTATTGCTAGCGGGACACACATTTATGTGGTATCGAAACAAATGAGCGCGATCGTTCTATACATATTTGTGCCCTTTGTGTTAAAAAACATCAGCTTTGACATTGTCCCATCAGGGTCGGATTTACAAGTAAAACACTATGTAAGTTGTTGCTTAGGGCCTCAAACATTTGTACAAAAAAGAAAATAGAAGTCAAATTATGTAATAAACATTTTTTTTACAAGTCAACAAAATATACTTTACTTTTTATTCTGCCAACTGCCAATTTTTAACAGTCTAATTCACTTTCAGAATTCGGAGAAGCTCATAAATATAACTGACCGATTTTCGAATAATCATCTGTTTTTCGTGTGGGAATAGACAAAAACTTATATCAGGCTCCAGTAAAGCTTTGAAATTGCAATTTGGAACGCAACAGAAAGCTTTGCTTTTTCTATCGCTATTCGCTAACTCATCTTTACTGCTGATAATACACAAGAATGAATCAAACGACACAGATAGAATAGTTTTGTATTAAAACACCAGAGGGCGAGCATCCGGTGAAAATTCGAATTGGAATGGAAGGCTGTATTGTGGAATACGGAACAGTTTCCACGGCGAAAATATCTGGGCTCTTAGTCTCGAATTTTTCGTGTTGTACTCGATCTAACGTCATTGAACTCACATAATTGGTAGTCTCAAGTTAGACCCACTGAGCGAGCTTGAAAGGCGAGCGGAAATAATTCATACTCACTTGGTTACGTATATCGTTAAGCACGATGGGATAGTAGAGTATCGATTATCCGAAATAATTGGGGACTGGGGTTGTACGGATAACTGATCATTTACAAAAAATATATATATATTAAACACAAAACTGTACTGTATATAATTTGTATCACACGTCTTACAAATACATACCTTACATAATGTAATACATTAAAGTAAGCCTACAGTTCAGTTTGACAAGGAGAGGAAGAATGCTGCAACGCCACAATCCTAGCGAAAATTTTAATTTGCCGACTGGAGTGCTTTCGGTTAACCCACGGGTCCAACCGAATGCACTCCCAACCTATGGGTCGCGACCCAGAAGGGGGTCGCGACGGGTTTTCTGTGGGGTCGCCAACTTATGCAGTAAACTAAAACAAAATTTTCACTATAATGCAATATTTATTTTTAATGGTGTCTTAAAGTTCGAATAATTTCATATATTTTTAAAAAATTAAAATAAGTGTAATCTGGGTACGCTGTTCTGTCAGTTGGTTGAATCACGTGTTGAGAGTTTTGAGAGGAATAAATTAAATGTTGAGAATGACATGAGGTTGGCGTTAACAAAATCTCACTCGCGAATTTTGAGGCTGGTTAATAATACATGCAATTTCAACTATCTCATTAAATTAATTATTAAACATAATTTAAAATAAAATTATACTAAAAAACTAATTTCATTGTTTTTTAATTACCTTATTAAAAATACCTTTTTCAATTGTATCGGGGTCGCGGGTCACTTGGCTTTTATAAAAAGGGGGTCGCNTAAACATAATTTAAAATAAAATTATACTAAAAAACTAATTTCATTGTTTTTTAATTACCTTATTAAAAATACCTTTTTCAATTGTATCGGGGTCGTGGGTCACTTGGCTTTTATAAAAAGGGGGTAGCCACACGAAAAAGGTTGGGAACCGTTGGGTTAACCGGTATTCGGATAATCGATGTTCTACTGTATTTACAATGCATCTGGGTTTGCTACTACTGTATAATGATTCGACCAATCAACTTAACTGTAACAAGTTGTAAACAAATCAACGTGAATTAGTTTACACGTGTTACACTTAAAAGTTTTGTCTTATAACAATATAGTACGCAGAAACAAAATGGAAACCTCCAATGTTTTATTTTAAAAAATAAGCGAAAAGAACAAAAAGAAATATCAGTAACATATATAAAAATAATAAGAAACGAACAGTGGAAAATTCGACAACAAATTTACAAGAAAAAGACAATTCCCTTTGTGGAGAGAATTAATTGAAAAATTAATTGCGTGGGTTGGAGCTAAAAAATCCAGTGTGTAATGAAAAAAGTATTTTAATTTCTTCCTTTCTTCATACAATTTTTTTCCTTGATCTATTTCTTAAATTGTTTTGCCTGTTAAGATTATTTAGCCTACTAATCAGAACTTAACGCTTCTAATTAATAAATAATCTTAATATAGTGTCTATGCCAGGGGTCGGCAACCTGCGGCTCTTTGGATGTGAAAGTTCGGCTCTTTAGTTCCATACGCAAATATTATTTATTTTATCAAAAAAAAGAAAAAAAAACATTTAAAAATCGTTCTGAATCGATTAACGAGGATTCGGCACCGATTCTATCTCTCAGCCATTTGTACTCGCTTTTCATTGCACCCCTCCTCCGTGACACGCGTCGTCACTGTCGTCAGTCCATTGGAAGCTCTCGAATGACGCTGTCGTCGGATGTTTCTATGAGGTTTAATTCGCTTTCGATGCAAGACAATTCTGAATAAATAGATTAATTAATTTTTTTATCAAAAAATTTTATTTATGCGAGTACTATTTATTGTTGGCAAGAAAAAATTTTGTGGCTCTTTAAAAACTTTGAAATTTTGTAAATTGTAATTTTTGGCTCTTCCGACTCAAAAGGTTGCCGACCCCTGGTCTATGCTCTTAATAATTTATGCATAAATTTATTATCATTTTAATTCTGTTTTTCGATGAATTAGATACTTCTTTTTATTTTTGGAAACATTTGCTGTATAATTTTATCAATTATGAATTAAAATTTTTTATTAGTGTTGACTTGACACAAAAAGAAATGGCATCTACTCGTGTTCGAAAAATTCGTTTCCTTTTTAAACAACTCTTTCGGCTCTTTCTAACGCTTCGATTGCGATCAGAATAGCGTATCTGTCAGCCATTTTCACTTTCGTGTAGCGATCTCAATGCTCGACTCAACGCGAGTAGGAACTCACATGGTGAGATGGTAAAGCACGTGAGTTATAACTCGAGACTACCGATTTGACGTCAGTGTGAGATGGTACCACGTGACACCTTCAACACGTTGGGAATTGTAACACGAAAAACTCGAGACTAAGGGTTATGGACCTTTTGTCTCGAGTTTTTCTCACGTTACAATTCCCAACGTATTCCATTATATTTCTATTTATTACTTACTTTAATTGTGGTATAAGTGTAAAAAATATAAGAATCAAAGGACAAGAAACTTTATGTATTCAGTAAAAACAGTGATCAAATTTTTTAAATAAGTACTTTTATTTGCATTCCACAATTTAATTATTAAATACTGTACAATTAAACAATTGGAACGATTTACAATTTTGTAAATGAACATTAAACTTTCAATATTAAGCAACATATATAGATAATAAAATTAAATAGCTATAATTAAAAAGAAAAAAAACAAGAATATTATCATAATTTTGTATTGATAAAATAAATATTCGGCTCTATTACATACACTGTTGTCGTTTCTACTGTTGATTTTTGTGTCGTTGTTTCATCTAAAAAATTACAACATACATAATTTAATGAACTTTACATAATAGAAAAGTTCTGTTAAAGTTATATATATTTCATATATTTCTTCCATATTTCTGTATATATCTGTATTGTGATGTTATAAAGAATATTTAGACTTATTATTTATTTATTTATTTTGCATATAGTAACTATAAGCTGTCAATAATAACTGCAGTTAATATTCATCTTATCTTAGAATATTTACAGTTCTTCAATTTAAATTTTAAATTTACATTTATATTTACAAATTATTTATTTGTATATATATACAAAGATATATACAAGTGTGTATATATATTTGTTTATACTAGTGTGAACGTAAAGTCTCCATACATTTATGTTAAATAATTGATAAATCTTTTTTTCTTGTAGGTGATCAGACAGAATGCTCACCATAGAAGAACGAACGACCGTTGTTGTTGCCCGTTTGCGTGGGATGTCCTATGAACAGGTGCGGGAGGATTTCACCCGTAAATTTAGAAAGGCAGCACCTACAAGGTTGGCAATAAAGAATTTGGTTAACAAATTTAAACGTACGGGTAGTGTTCATGGTGAAGAACGTTCTGGGAGGCCGCCCATAACGCCAGAAACGGTGGGACGCATAGAGGATGCGATCACACTTAGCCCCTCTGTGTCTACTAGGAGACTGAGTAAGGAGCTGGGTATCCCACACTCCGCAATCATGAAAACCTTGCGATACAATTTGAAGAAACGTGCTTACCACGTACAGATTATTCATAAACTGAAACCAGAGGATTATGCCGCCCGACAGGCTATGTGTCATGTTACCTGTTACATGCTGTGGAAAATGAGAATATCATGTCACATATGTTGTTCAGTGATGAAGCAACATTCCACACCTGTTGACATGTGAATAGACACAACTGCAGAATCTGGGCAAACGAAAAACCAAATGCAGTGCGAGAGTGGCAACGAGATACCCCAAAAGTGAATGTGTGGTTAGGGATCACGAAGACCAGGGTCTATAGACCGTTTATGTTTTCAGAGACAACAGTTACCGGACACACATACTTCGACATGTTAAAACAATTTTTTGAGCCACGGTTGGTACAAGATGGGATTAAGGAATCGGTTGTTTTTCAGCAGGATGTCCGTGATTACCTGAATAAAACATTCCCGGTAGATGGATTGGTCGTGGTTCACAAAGGCTGTGAGCCCTCGCTCACCAGACCTGACTCCCTTAGATTTCTTTGCGTGGGGGTTTATCAAGTCGCAGATGTACCAGGTGAAAATTAACAGCATACCGCAGTTGAAACAACGAATTACTGACGCAGTGGTGAAAATTTCATCAGCTATGTTGAACAGTCTGTTTCGGTCTGTGGAAGAACGCCGGCGGTTGTACCTAGACTTGGAGGGCAATCACATAGAGATGTACTAATTTGTGGTCCTAATGTGATATATGTTGCAGTGTATATGATAGATGTTTAATAAATTTGCGTTTTCACAGAAATGTATAGAGACTTTATGTTTACCCTGTATTTCAAATGCGTGAGAATATTTCTATAGTAAGTTTATACATTATATTAAAGTTAAATTTTTCAAAATGAATATCCAAAATTTTTTTAAATATTCAGAATTAAATTTATTCATAAATTTAAAATAATTAATTATAATTATATTTTAGATCCAGGAAATATATTATACAAGGTCTGTTCAAAAAGTATCGGACCTTTTTTTTTCCGCGTAAACCAATGATGCGCGAGAGGCCTCCTTCGGTGGAGTTGTGGAGGGGACAGTCATGCACAGCCCTGAATTTTTTCCCGCCTGCAGGAAGCGTCAGTCGTTGGCAATCGGCCTATGAGTGAGGTCATGTAGTGCGCTCTCGTCGGATTCCACTAAGCTGGAAAAT
>NW_019384332.1:1046284-1051548 GCF_000671375.1 Centruroides sculpturatus | reverse complement strand
AAGGGAGCCAGTATTTAAACGAGGCTTAATTTTCTAATTTTTAACGATACAATAGCGACGATTATTATTTAAAAAAATTTTTGTTAGGCTTAACATCGATGAAAATTCAACGCGAAGTAGGTTAATAGCGATATACTAATATACTAATTACATGGGATATAATAATATACTACACTAATAACGGATTTTTTCATACTTTTCGGTTATCCGACTTTTCAGTTATTTGACCAACTCCAGTCCCCAATTGAGTCGGATAATCGAGGCTCTACTGTATTATATTATAAAACGTGTAATTAAGAATTTAATTTTAATACATATATAATGACAACATATAGGCTAATGTAAATATATTATAATTTAAAGATAAGAGAAATTTTACCTTCTCTAATGCAACGTGTATCATAACCCAGTTCTATATTTTGTATCAGAACGTTTCTCCTTATTGTATCGGTTCTGAAAATTTGATTTAGTCATTATTGTGCTTCATAAAAAATTCTCACTCCTTAATGAAAAATGTTTTTATACCTCATATCTGTACCATAACAATACTTCAAATCTCTACGCCAAGCACAATAAGGATCCCTCAAAGAAACACATTCTCTGAAACAAAATTGTTATTAAATTCTAGTGATTAGCAATTAAAAATATTTCATACATACCCGCAAGTTTTTGCACGAATATGACACCGATGCATTTTAACGGCGTAAATTTCGTTTTGAGAAATTACCATTAAATTCTCGTTAAATATATATAATCCCGTTAAAACGGTTGGAGGATCGGACACTTTAATTGTTTGTAGAATTGGAACAAAATAATCTGTAAATCCATTCAAAACTTTTATCACAGTTCCACATTCTGTAATATACATTTATTGCAAAAATTAATTAAATAACCAAAGTCAATATTAATTCAGGTATTTTTTAAAAATATAAATTAATTTTATAATTTTTAAATCCATATTTATGTTCGTGTCTTTATTTAAATTTAAATAATAAAAAATAAAATGTATTACCTGTTGCTATGTACAGAATATCGTACATGTATGTACTAGTTGAATTTACTTGGGCATCAACGTATAAAGAAGTATAGCGACAACTATGGAAGAGGAAAAAACATCAAGAATTTGACGTATCAAATTTATAATTATAATATTCAAGTATTTTCATACGCATGATTGGATTCCATAAGAAGCGGTTCATTTTTAGATGATAGAATAGGTAGAATCATTTCATAATGCGTATCCAAGACATATTCAAATGCTAGAGTAATTTCTCTAGGATAATTTTGGCACTAAAATATTAATTATTCAACAAGAATTTAGTTTAATCGATTCGTTACAATACTTTCGCGTTAACTGCTGTATAATATTTACATTTCCAGGTCTCATGTGTGAATCGTTAAGTGATAAAACTTCAAAACCATCCGTATTACGAAATTCTCCATTGAAAGATGTTTTAAAGGATTCCATATTAAATATACATAAAGCTGAAGCAAAACGATCATTTCTAAATATGAAATAAGTTAATTTAATTACAGTATTTTCTATTCTTCAGTAAGCATTATAAAAATATAAAATACTGACGGTGAAGAATTAAATAGTGCATATATTACGGTTTCTGGGTCTCCTCCATACAGAACGTATGGAATTCTTTCCACTATGTCACTAACAGCTTCTGCAAGAAACATTTTAATATTTTAAAATTAGCACAGAAAGCTTATGCTCAGATTATCAGTTTATTTTATAATAATTTAACTTAACGAATTTGATTAAAATAAATTTTATCTTCAAAAGAACATATCAAACGAGTTTCTGAAAAAGACATCCATTGTTTGATGTTTGGAGAACTTCCATAACCATTATCATTACGGCAAACTCTAGCTACTTTGGAGAATTGTCTCTGAAAAAAAAATAATAATAAATTCCTTTAAAATTATAAAATAAATAACAAAAATAAAGATAATGTTACCGTTTCAGCGATAAGTTCAGAGAAGAAAAAATACACATGAGCTTCATATACAAATGATCCAACGAAATTCAATTCTGTTAGGAAATTTAAACATTTTGATCATATTCGCTATTTATTTTGAATTTTATGTCACATTATAATTAATAAATACCAAAATATGTTTTCTACAAATCATACTTGTAAAATATTTTTAATATAAACCTGTAGTTATTTATTTAAAAAATTAAATAAAATATTTTTGCTTTTAATCTTTATCTTTATATCTTTGATCTACTTTTATTTACTATTTTAAATGACGCATGAAAAATTTATAAATATCCAAACATAAATTTTTTATTTACATTTTTTATATAAAAAATTTATTAATAGTTTAAATATATTTTATTCATTATTTAGTAAAAAGATACTAGAGAAACTATCAGGAAGGATTTTTACTTTCCCGGCTCTATTATAAATAACAGAGGAAAAGTATGGCGATCGGTCAAAAAATAACCCTCCATTATTTTTATATTTTTGGGCATAGTGGACCTTGAAATTTCGAGAAATTCAAAATAATTCAGCGGTTTTTCTGTGTATGGATGTTAGTATATGTGTAAAGGGGCACGATTTTGTCCACCCTATTTGAAGCTTAATAACTTTTATGCTTTTTGTCAAAAATTTCTGAAATTTTGTTTGTAGAGAAATTTGTGTATTAGAAGGGTTTATACTATTAAATTTAAGTAGTTAAAGGTCAACGGGGAATGATCGAGAAGGTTCATGTGTAATATATATCGAGTAGGATCGGACTTAATTGACGATTTTATTAGCATTTACAAATTTTTTTTATAAAATCCATCCTACCCTCAAATTAATATTTTTTGTCACTTTATAATAATTAAAAATATAAAAACATTTTCTAAATAAAATAACGTAACAGATGATGCCACACACAGTTTTAAATGTTGCCGGGAAAGTTAAGCAACGAGTTGCTTAACTTTCCCGGCAACTCGTTGCTGGAAATTAAATTAAATTGTGCATGAATTAAAAATCCAGCAACTCGTTGCTGGATTTTTAATTCATGTAATAAAATAAATATTAATTGAAATGTATAATTATTACAGAAACGTTATCATCGTCGTGTTTCAACTCTTTAAGATAGCAGGTGTGTTTGTAGAATCGTTTAAAAGTCATGATCATTTTATAAAGAAACTTCATTCAAAAGATATAACATACTCAATGAAGTGTTGAATAAAAAATCTCATAGAGGTGATCGATATTTCTTCAGTCTGGATCTGTATATGTGTAATAATAAATAATTTAAGTTAAATCAATCGCGTTAGAATGGAGTGGCTCTCTGGGTTAAATTCTCCCCACGGAAGCAGAAAATTTACACATAAAAAGTACTAATCACTACTCTTTCTTTCCAACCTATTTAAACAGAAAAAATAATGACAATTTCTTAGTGTAGAAAAAAGTTGAAAAAATCATTTTTTTCTATCTGTAGAATAAGTGTGATTACCCTACAACAATGGGAGTCTCAACTTGGAAAGCCTGCACCCCTAAA
Organism: Centruroides sculpturatus; assembly: GCF_000671375.1. Taxonomy (NCBI): domain Eukaryota; kingdom Metazoa; phylum Arthropoda; class Arachnida; order Scorpiones; family Buthidae; genus Centruroides; species Centruroides sculpturatus. The sequence goes on along the minus strand of NW_019384332.1, from coordinate 1,048,038 downwards.
GAGTATGAAACACCTTTCTTATGGGTGCAAAATTCCGTATTAGAGATGTTTAAAACATGTACTGGACATTTAATTTGTAATAAAAATATTTAAAAAAAATGTTTTTCGTTATTTAGATATGGCATTTTTGAACCCTAAAAATGAAGGTTACATACAGTATATTAAATTTATAACCAAAAAAGTAACATCGTATATTTCTAAACTAACTTACTTTCACTTAAGTGACTTAAATGTTTATGTGGCGTTCTTATTTGAATATTCGGTTGAAGTGTTTTTTTAGATATTATTGGATAAGGACCATAATCCCACTCATAAGTAGCTGTAAATAACCCATCTGAAATATATATTTACATGAATATAATGTTACATATAAAAGTTTATTTTTAAAATTTCTAACTAGTGTTTATAATTTTGAATGTTTGTAGTTTATTTACTCACTTGCTTCTAATGAAGTAACATTAAAATGTGGACTATATGGACATATTCCTCTAGCAGAAAATTCTTCAGTTACTTTTTTCTCTCCATTCTAAATATAAACATAAAAGAATATTATTGTATTGTAAATAATGTAATTATTAACTAATTTCAAAAATTATTTTTTACACTAATTAAGTATTCTCTGCATGTTGGATCATAAGCATTTGTTCCGCATATCAAAAAGATTTCGAGTGTTACTTCAACAAATACCCTCAAATAATTATGGCATTCGTCCTATAAGAAATATTTAAAGCTTATAATTAATATTAGTTATTAATGCATTAATAAAAATTATGATATATAGTAACACTCACTGCTGGATTATGATTCTGTATGCATACATATTGATTTTTTTCTTCCGATCGTACAGAATATCGTACATGTATGTACTAGTTGAATTTACTTGGGCATCAACGTATAAAGAAGTATAGCGACAACTATGGAAGAGGAAAAAACATCAAGAATTTGACGTATCAAATTTATAATTATAATATTCAAGTATTTTCATACGCATGATTGGATTCCATAAGAAGCGGTTCATTTTTAGATGATAGAATAGGTAGAATCATTTCATAATGCGTATCCAAGACATATTCAAATGCTAGAGTAATTTCTCTAGGATAATTTTGGCACTAAAATATTAATTATTCAACAAGAATTTAGTTTAATCGATTCGTTACAATACTTTCGCGTTAACTGCTGTATAATATTTACATTTCCAGGTCTCATGTGTGAATCGTTAAGTGATAAAACTTCAAAACCATCCGTATTACGAAATTCTCCATTGAAAGATGTTTTAAAGGATTCCATATTAAATATACATAAAGCTGAAGCAAAACGATCATTTCTAAATATGAAATAAGTTAATTTAATTACAGTATTTTCTATTCTTCAGTAAGCATTATAAAAATATAAAATACTGACGGTGAAGAATTAAATAGTGCATATATTACGGTTTCTGGGTCTCCTCCATACAGAACGTATGGAATTCTTTCCACTATGTCACTAACAGCTTCTGCAAGAAACATTTTAATATTTTAAAATTAGCACAGAAAGCTTATGCTCAGATTATCAGTTTATTTTATAATAATTTAACTTAACGAATTTGATTAAAATAAATTTTATCTTCAAAAGAACATATCAAACGAGTTTCTGAAAAAGACATCCATTGTTTGATGTTTGGAGAACTTCCATAACCATTATCATTACGGCAAACTCTAGCTACTTTGGAGAATTGTCTCTGAAAAAAAAAATAATAAATATTTATTTTTAATGGT